>NC_137789.1:55670740-55950740 GCF_963383645.1 Muscardinus avellanarius | reverse complement strand
ACACACATTGTCTGAAGTTAAGTTGCCTCAAACTCAAACTCAAAGCAATGAATTAATAAGCATTTGCTGGTAATATTTATATATTATTCCAAGACTAAGTAGAGAAAATAAAAACTATTTAGTTGAGTGGACAGGACTACCACTTGTGAAAAATAATAAATAAATACTAGGAACTATAAAATTATTTTACTGATAAATATTAGGATTAAGAGAGAACAATTGCACAATTAATAGAAAGTTAAGGCAGAGTTTTTTTTTTTTTTTTTTTTTTCCAGGTCTGGGAATGGAACCCAGGGGCATTCAACCTCCAAGCTGCAGCTTCTGCCCTATTTTTATTTTTATTTTTTAATTTTGAAACAGGTTCTTACTAAGTTGCAGAGGGCCTCACTAAGTAGCTGAGGCTGTCAGCGAACCATGATCCCCCAGTCTCAGCTTCCCGAATGCTGGGGTTACAAGCGTGCGCCACCACACCCGGCTTAATGAATAAGTATATATGGTCATAATCAAATTAGTACCTCTTTCTTGTTCTTATATTCTACAGAGTTTTCTTTGTCAATATTTACATTGTTGTGCTCATATTAATAATTTAACATAACAGGAATTTATTATTACAAAAATAATTATAGGATAAGTATAGAAAATTTGGAAATGTAGAAAAGCTCACAAAGTAAGAAAATGTCACCAGTAAACCATGGCTTAGTAATTACTGCTACTTGTATTTTGTTTACTAAATATCCAAGTCTTCTTCATGTAGAAATATTCGTGACATATTTTGTGTTGCACATAGGAAATGAATTCATGAATTGATTATATGTAACTTACTATATATTTTAAATTCATTGATTCTCTCTATAACCTCTGAAATTTGTCAGAACTTATTGTTCTGTTTCTCTCCTTAAAGTATTTAAGTTATCAAATATATGCATGTGTTTAATCAAGATATATGCATGAGTTAATAAAATCAAGAAAATAATTTATAGTTTATTAAAATGTTAATTTAAAATATGTTAAAATTTTTAAAAGATAATTTACCTGAAGTGATATTTTCTACTAATAAATTTTCAATAACAGTATTTTGAATCAACATTTTTGTCTGATTATAACAGAAAAATCACTACTTATGACTATTTCTAGCATACAAATTGGTATTAACATATAGACAGCATTTGGTTCTCAAAATATAGTTTTAAGTTTCCCAACACAGAGCAAATAGAAATTTCCAAAGAAATAAAAAAAAATTAAATTGTTACTGAGTCCAAAGTCCCTCAGTGTTGTACTCAGATATACAAAATGTTGTTTCAAATGCTACATATTATGACTGAAAAAATTTCCTCATAATGTTGTATCTCAGAGAACACTATGGAAAAAATAACTTGGCATTTGTTTTCTAGTTCTTCCTCACTGAACATGTCTTTCTTTCTGTTGGTTCTGTTAGGAAAATGTTCACTATCTTCTTATTCCTTCTCCCTTTCCACAGGGCATGTGGGTACTAGAGGAGCTTATGAGGTCCAGCAGCAGAGCTGGAAGGGTCTTAGCTGTGATAGATATAATAGGAAAACACCCTGAGTCTTCTCTCTCATCTCCTAAGAATCAGTATTTCTAGTTCTCCTGGCCAAATTTCTTCCCCTGAAGTCTGCAGCCTGTTTATCCCTCTTTCTCTTTGCCTTTTTAGTCAGGACTTAACTCATCCCCGGCATTCTTTCCTTAGCATTGTAGATTTTTTTTCCAAAGCCTGCTTGCCTCTTAACCTCTGGTCTGGAAAGTCCTTTTTAAGTCTTTACCCCTGTGTCTCTGTGTTTCTGTTATGGCAACCGAATAACTTGATTACCAACATCTTCCTACCTTCTCCAGGTTTTTGAAAGTGAGTCATTTGCAGGGCAATCTCTGTTCTGAGTCTCAGTGGGAAATGTGGCCAACTCCCTCTGCTGTTTATTATTCCTTTCAATCTACCTAATGAATCTCTTCCAGTAGAAGCCTTGGTCTGACATTCCTTCTTTTATAACCTATCAAGACCAGGATTTTCCCCTCTTCCTCTGTGTTTTTCCATATTTCTTCTTGCTAAAGTGAAATTTTATGTGCCACCTCCTTAGAAGTAATGGTGGCCTACCTGGATAGAGCAGAGGGAGATAGACTGATTTATACATAAGGAAAAACATACTACAAAGCATATTGCCCTTTATGTCAACCTGCCATAATAGAAACTGACAAAAATAAGGCAAGAAATATCTAGCTAATATCTCAAACATTTGTGAGTATATTATATTTTTAATAATTTTTTATTTCCAAACTAAGATTTTAGCTGTATAAATGGATACCAAGTTGAAGTATCTTCACTGAAATTTCTTGAACTTCCTCTATTATCTTATATCTGTTTGTTTGCTGACTTTAGGTTTTAAACATATATTCTCCAGACCTGAGATTCCCCGGGTTTAAAATAATGATTAGAGACTGCAAACACCAAATTGTTAATCGAGAAAACAAATAAGCTGAGAATGTTATGGGGACTTTCCACCACACTCACACCAGGATTTCTGCAATCAAAAGGAAAAATGATTGATCTGGAATCATTTGTTCTGCAAAATTTTTCTCAGTGAATTTGTTCTAAGGACTGAAATCATCCTGCTAACATTCAGAGTACTAAAATTCTGAATAAGCTCAAAATACAAATTTTAAAACACATTCTAATCACACAATCTCCAAGGTAGCCCCTATCCTGAGACCCTCTCATCATTTGCAAGGAAGATTTTATTTAGATATTGCTACTCTCTAAATTGTTACAAGTGGGACCCTACTTTGTTTGACATTTTCATAAGAGATCAAAAGAAAACTTCACTATTATTAGTAATGAAAAAGACCAGAGGACTTGTGAATAGGAAGGATTAAAAGAGGCTATTTGTAAAAAAAAAAAATATATATATATATATATATATATATATATATATATACTACAAAGCATATTGCCCTTTATGTCAACCTGCCATGATGGAAACTGAGAAAAATAAGGCAAAAAATATCTAGCTAATCTCCCAAACATTTGTGAACACATTACATTTTCAAAAAATTTTTATTTCCTTTAGTTTTCCAAAGTAAGCTTTTAGCTGTCTGAATGGATAACAAGTTGAAGGGTCTTCACTGAAATTCCTTAAATTTCCTCTATTATCTCATATCTGGAACAAAAGCAGAGAAGGTTAATAAGATAAGAGGACAACAATGATCATTCAAAAATCTATAGAAATTAAGCTTTAGCTCCTTCCTCTAGGCCAAATTTGGGATAAATGGGGTAAATAAACTCCAAAAGTGATCAAAGTGAGAAGGCAGACAAGTGTATCCAGAAATAAACTCACACATATTGCCAGGTGATATTTGCAAAGGGTACCAAATACAATGATGAAAAGACATTTTTTCCAACAAATGGTTCTAGATAAACTGGATATGTATATGAAAAAATTAAAGTTACAATTTCAGCTACCGCCATGTAAAAGAATTAACACAAATAGATCAATGGCCCAGATGTAAGACAATAAACTATAAAACTCCTAGAAAAACTAGGATAAAATCTTAACAATTTTGAATTTGTCAATAATTTCATATATATGATACTAACAGCATAGTCAGTGAAGAAATTGGACTTCAGGGAAATGAACAACTTTCATATACTAATGACAACTATTAACAGAGTAAAAAGGTAACTTACAGATTGGAAGAAAATAGTAGTAATTCATAAGTTTGATAAGAGCTTAATATACTGAATACACAACTCTCTAAAGCACATGATGTACTTAAACATATCAAAGTCAATCACTAAGCCAGGCATGGGAAGAAGAAAGGGTGAGGGAATGGTGGGGATTGGGTAAGGGTTAATTGGGTGATGTGTGCATGTATGTGTCCACCATCTTTTATCCTATTAAGATGTATGAATACAATGCACCAATAAAAAATGTAAAAAATTATATCAGTTATTTTACCACAACAAAAAAGTTGAAGCCAGTAGTGGTACCCACCTATAATCCCAGTACTTGGGAGGCTGGGACAAGGCAGTCACAGGTTCTAGGTCAACCTCAGCAATATAGCTATACTCTCAGCAACTTGGTGTAGGACTTTGTTTCAAAGTAAAAATAAAAAGAGTTAAAAAGATGTATCTTGGAGATAGAATGCCCTTGGGTTCATTCCCCAGTATAACGACAGCAACAATAAAAAAAAAGTAAAAGGAGTTTTGTAATATTTTTAAAATTTTAATTGTTTTTGTTTTTTATTGTTTGTAACATTGTATGAATTTCTGCAATAGAACCATGTAGTTTCATTACACAGCAGTTTGGCAATAAGCCTGGATGCTAGTGAGTTTAATTAAAAAAAGAAGAAAAAATATCTTTGGACCTGGAGTCTAGATACAGTAACTGTGTGTCATAGACTTCAGATGTGTTAGTAAAAAGCTAGTCTTTCATTATAGCTCCCTCTTTCTCCCCTTTAAAGATCATTCCATCCTCTTATTTATTTGTATCACTCTTAGTCCCTCTGTAGTGTAGAGTTTTCACAGTGGCCATGTGCTCTGCGTAATGCATGAACTATTCAAATCTTTTTTTTTTTTTAGTCAATTATTTGGATGCAGCTCACCCTTTGTTTCTCTCTCCATAGGAATTTCCAATGAGCATCTATTTTATTTATACACACAAAGAAAGCGAGTGTTCCCTCACCCCAAATGTGTACTATGGAAAATTAAGAAGTGGTAAGAAGGATGAGGAAAATCAAAGCTATGCAGGTATTGTGCTTGTATTCCAGCAGGATTCCAGTGACGAGCACAGAATGGTTTCTCTCCGAGGTTGTAATATGCTCTGTCAGCTAAGGGCTGACATGTTGTTAAGTTCTAAATGCGAGAGTGAATACGGCATGGATATAAAGATAGAACATTTTATCATGCAAGTAGAAGTGAAAACCTCTGACTGCCCATGTCACTTTATTCCGTGAAGCTCAATGAATGTAGAGAGGTGGAAAAAAGAAAAGGGCCGGAGGGAATAGCTTATAATAAAATATTCAGAAATTATATATGGATGCTTTGGTCAAACTTGAAGTAGTATAGGAAATGAATAGAAAAATTATCATATTTTTTTCCATTCAGTGCCAACTCAAATGCGCACATTGAACTTGCTTGTGGAAATACAAACTTGTGGGCTTCATGGCTACAAAGACAATCACTACATTGATATTTTTGAAATGTGATTTTGAGTTTTAATCCACTATTAATTTTGTATATTTTTTATCTCCTCAGCAGTTGTAAACCGTGGCACAAATATGTATTTTATAGTCTGGGGTTTAACACTTTTATTGTCTTTCTTTCTCCTTTGTCAATCTACACTAGCAATAAATCATTTTCTGTTTTGCTTCACAAATTTTTAAAATACATCTCACTTCAACTCCAGTTACCATTTTTACCTTATATGGATTGCTCTGAAAGTTCATTTTCCCACTATTTAACCTTGCACTGAAAGCTAAAAAGTAAAGTCAGCCTGTATATTAAAAATATTCTTCAAGGGAATGTCTTAACTTTGAAAAACGGGAACATATTCTATATTAGCTTTTATAGCTCAGACAATCTGTTTAGGCTGAAAATTTTTCACATATTAGACATATTTCATGTTGGCTGATGGTTTGGACAGATTAAATATTTGGCACAATTTAACACTGATAAAATTATAGGATTAAGGAGCCTGAGTTTAAATTCCTGCTCGACTTTCTTCTCTCTGTGACTTGAGACAGGAATTACCTCTCAGCCTCCATGTCTTCATCTATAAGATAGAAATAATTCCACCTACTAAACACCATTTAAGTATTTAGAAAAATATCTGGCATGCAAAATAAATAAATAAACTCAATAAGATTTATTAATTACTGTAGATGCTTCTGAAAATCAAACACAGAGCAATAGTAACAGATCTTCACTTTTCCAACTTTATCTTAAATATAAAATTTGATAAAAAATCTTTTGGTTCAAATGGATGGAGACTGAAAGTGGGAGATGGGACTAGTCATAGAAGTTTGAGTCTCACTTGAGGCTTGAGACTTCTGCATTATTTGGGGGGCATATTCGGATGGTGCTCTGATCACAAACTTGATTCTTGTAGATTTTCCTTATAAGTACAAGCTAAGTAACTTAATATGGGGTCATTACAGAAGGTAAGTTTTGTCAAAAGTAGAATCAATATGATATCCACCTTCAGTCAAATTCATAATGCAAAAGAAAATCCAGAGTGAGGGTCTACTTTAGAACCAGAGGTGAACAACTCAGGAGAGATTTCATTGTCACTGACACTCTTATTTTATTCTATTTATGTCATTATTATTATTATTATTATTATTATTATTATTAGTCGCGTGATAAAATAAATCAGTTTTTCCCCATTTTCAGACCTTGAATTGAACATTACAAATGCTCTTTTTTTTTTACACATCATGGAGATAAATGGGATTGAATTAAGCTTTCTGGACAATCCCTCAGTATAGTCAATAAACCGTTCTCAAGCATGAATCACTCCTGCTTCCTACAGCAGCCTCATAACTGACATCCTGCATTTTCTCAGTTCTTTCACAAATCTGACTTACTCCTGCCCTGTCATTAATCTCACAGCCTGGCATGCTACCATCCCATCATCCTTAGTTTTCTTTTGGTAAAATTCTTATGTTCTCAAAATATTTTATTATCTCTTCTTCAATTCCTCGATTGTAGTAGGCAAGGATAATTTTCCTGTTGGGAAAAAATTACTCTTCCAATCTGTATACTAAACTCTCTTCACAGTGTTTTTTCAGAAGCCTTCCTGTTCAGGTTACTCTTCTGCTTAAAATATTTGCTAGTGTGAATACTTGATAGGACAAGGCACAAACTCCTTACCATATCACACTAAATATTGATTTATTAATTCCCATCCACTTTCATTAGTCTTATCCTCAAATGTGCTCTTCTTTGGGAGCTATTTTCATTTTCTAAAATAGAATGTATAGATGGTCTAACAACTCTGAGCCTGTGATAATTCTTCTCCCTGTGCTTGGAATGCTTTTCCCTGTGCCAGAAGTGTTTAACAGAGAATTCTAAATTTAAGAGGCTTCTTTAGCCAGAGAGTATAGGATGCTGAGCTGTACCTGTTTGGAGTGTCTTTCTTGATATTTATGGGTGGTTGCCAGATAGAGACTGAGGTAAAGTGGTCTCTAGTTATGGTTCTAGTGCAAATAACCCAGTTGTTTCTCAGACTCTTTTACAGATGAATCTAAGGAAAACATAATCACTTTTTAAGACTTTGCTCAGGTCTCCCTTTATATCTTTTATCACTAATATGGCATCCCTCTTATAGATTTCATCAGTATCCCGTTTGAGTTCCAGCCACATTTTATACAGCTATATCTCAAAGCATCTTTTTTGTGTTTTATGTTTATGAGGAAGAATTAACTATCTCTTTTTTCTCTACCTGATCAAAAACTTGAGGAGAGGATGGTAATTTTTCATGCTTTTGTCACCTAGCCTTTTGCCTGATGTTCAAATCGGTGGATAATTATTCAGTTTATGAGCTATCATTCCTTAATGGCAGTAACATTCTTAACTTCCTACTTCTATCAAACATCTTCGCTGCTCAATTACTGCTTATATTACTGTTACTAGATCTACAATGGCATCCTATTACTGGAGGATTCGATAGAAAGTTCTTTCTCTTGTATTTCATTCCTTTTAAACTAATGTCCCAAAGTACCATCTATTATAACAGCCTCTTCCCACTGCAGAAGCACTGTTTCCTGAGCAGAGGAGACAGCTCATGGCTCTCCCAGAACTTCGAGTCCCTCCTTCACCCTTGGCCTTTGTGTAGACCATCACCCTTGCCAGGGAAACCCTCCACCACAACTGTCGCAAAATCTTTCCTCCACTTACATCCCGCCTGCTCTGAGACATCTTCTATTTCAGTGTGATTCTGAAGATTTATCTTCTTCCTTGTAAAAGCCTTTTTCCAAAGCCCTAAATTTAACATACCATGTAATGCTTTGTACTGCTGGTTGTTCATTTTTCTCTCTTTGTGTTCCTTATGTTAACCTGTCAATATAACGATCAATGTTGAAATTTAAAAATGTACGAGTTTGAAAGAAGATGAACAAAGGGGCATCGTTACAAAGACCGAGGAGCCTCAAATAGAGTATCCTGGCTGGTTGTGTTTTGGTTTCACTATTAGTATTATCTTGAGGAATATTTTAACAGATATGTTGTAGGGGGTTGAATTATTATAATTTATGATTCAAATCCACAGTAGAGCACTATTGAAATTTTTGTGTGTGTGGAGTTCTTTCCTGTGTCAGATCATTATTCAAGGTTCAAGAAGCTAAAAGTATTTTGTCTTTTTAAATAATAATTTTGCTTCAAGAAAAAATGACAAGCTGAGAATAGAAAGAGGAAGGAAATCAAAGTGAGAGACAGAAAGAGAGTTTGGCCTGTGTGTTGTGTGTGTGTGTGTGTGTGTGTGTGTGTGTGTGTGTGCACATATGTAGGGGTAGGGTGTGTGCTTACAGCTTAACAATCTCTCTCTCTCTCTCTCTCTCTCTCTCTCTCTCTCTCTCTCTCTCTCTCTCTCTGCAGTTCCAGGGACGGAACCCAGGGGAATTCTACTTTTGAGTTACACCCCAGCCCTATTGTTTAAGTATTTTTTAAATTTTTGATACAGGGTCTCATTGAGTTGTGAAGGGCCTTACTAAGGAGCTGAGGCTCTCCCGAATGCTAGGATTACAAGTGTGCACCACCACGGCTGGCAACAATTGCTTTTAATAGGAAAGTTTTCTGATTTAATTCTTTTTAAATTTTTTATTGGTGCATTGTAGTTATACATCTTAATGTAATAAAAGACTTGTGGAAACATACATGCACACATAATCCAATTAGCCCATTAATTCTTTAAAACAAGAATAAAGGTTAAAAATTAAAGATAGGGTAACAAAAGAAAAACCTAAATATACTAAAAATACTTTTAATGTCATTTGTATGGCACGATAAAAATGAAAAGGGACACATTATTATTATTATTATTATTATTATTATTATTATTATTATTTTGTCCTGGGGATTGAACTCTGAAACATTCTACCTACAATGTACAGCCTGATTCCTTTTTATTTTTTATTTTGAAACAGGGTGTCGCTATATTGCCAAGGCTGGCCTCAAACCCCTAATCTTTTTCCCTTACCACCACACCTAGCCTGTGATTTGGAGTAAAGAAGAAATCTCAGTGGTATAGAGTAATATATTTTGTGTAACAACTTTGAATTATAAATCTGATAGGATTTCTCATCATGTTGGACTCATACTAGGTGCCATATGATAAAAAGTATATTTGGTATTTAGTAACTAAATAAATAAATGATCACATAAAGTAAAATTTGGATACAGTAGTACACTTAATTTTGATAAGAAAGAAACAATTTCACTTTTCTCTCTAGGAAATTTTAGGAAAAACTCAGAGGAGAACACAGAGCTTTGGAGGAGGGAGTCTCAATCCTGGCTCTCCCTAGAATCACCTAGAGCAGGTTCCCCAGACTAATTCATGAGGGTTTGAAGTATGATCTCTGAGGGTGGAGCTTCATTTGTGCTATTATTTTAAGGGCGTCTAGTGTGACTGTAATATGTTGGCTTATTACATATGAGAACCATTGGTTTTGTGGGTGAAAATTACTCAAAAATTCTGTTTCTTCAAAGAGATTGTAATGGTTTGGATTTGCAGTATCCTCTAGCCCTCACAGAAATGAGATGGCAGTATTGAAAGTAGGGAGTTGTTTGTAATCTCAGCTGTGGATAAATCCATTGTAAAGACTTTATCTGGGTGTTGGCCCAGCCTGGTCAGTGTGGTTGCAGAAGGTGGTTTCCTGAGGGGTGTGGCCTTACAGATATGGTTCGGCCTTCCCTCACTCTATCTCGTTCCCAGCCTCCATGACTTGAGAGCAAAGCCCCGAGCCCTCCCTCTCTGTACTTCCTGCCACCATGCCCTGAGATCCATGGTCCCAGGCCTCACATCAACTAAACCTCAAATCTCCAAACCATGAGAAAATAAGTCTTCCTTCTTCTAAGTTAGTTAGTCAAGTCTTTGGATTACAGTTGTGAAAAGGATAACTAAGATAGACATATTTCAATAAGGAGTTGCTTATCTCAAAATAGCTAAAAGAGAGGATTTTGCACGTTCTCACCACAAAGAAATGATCGATGCTGGAGGTAACGGGTTTGCTAAGTACTCTGATTTGGTCATTATGCAATGTCTACATACATCAAACTGTACCCCATAAACATGCACAATTGCTATGTGCCAATTAAAAACAAAAATGAAAAATAGATAAATATTAAGAACAGAATCCTACAAGCAGCACTGTGTCACAGAGATGATCGTGTCACAGATGATCACCGGTCTCACATAGCAGCAGCTGAGAAGATAAAATTGTTACTTCCTTGTCTCAACTAATACAGAAAAATATATTTAGATTTGTATGTGCTCTTAAAGGCAATGTTTGAATGTCTCAAGTCACTGTAAAATATCCCCTCTGAGGTTTGTAACAACAATAACATCCTTTTCTTCTCTCCCCACTTTTATTGACCTTAAAGCTTTCAAATGTATCCTGAAGATGTTCTTTTTCACCTAACACATTGCAAATTATTTCTCACTTATTTCAGTTATGACATTTATAATTAGACTCTGTATTTTACTGTGGAATATAGTTTCTGGGAACCACTCCATGGAAAATAGTACAGTACTCTTTAGCCTTATATGCATATTTAATTAAAAGCTTTACAACTTTGTCTTCTTAAATATAATTAACTGCAACTAAATTTTGAGAGATGGCAGTGGGGTGGCTTCTATTTATTTTCTCTATGCATTTTCTAACCTAGGGAGAGAAAACAGAAAGTGTAATTTTATATTTTAAGTCCTCATCTACTACTGAATTATTTCTGTGGTTGCAATCACAATGTTACTTAAGTTTGTTATATAATGTTAGGTTAGATTATCTTGTTTATAGCCTTAGTATTTTCAGAGAGTTATATTTTGTGGAAAAACTGGAATTCTAGCCAAGGTGATTCCAGTTTTCTAGATAATTGCATTTTAGTTCTCCAAGCTAAAGAGAACTGGTTGGGTATTTTAAATTCTGGGAATACTCTAACCCTAATATCAAAGTTAAATAATGAAAAAAGTCAGTATTGGTATGTTTTCTTTTATGTATGAAAGATAGAAAACAAGAAACATAAGAGACATTAAACAATGCAGAAAGAGGGCTGTAGACCAGTTGAAGGAAGAAGGGGAAGGAGTTAAGAAAAGAGGGAGAATTGAAGAAAAGAGTTTAAATCATACTATGGCAATATGTGAAGGCATTACTAATTTTACTAACTTGTTCTGGGAGAGAGAAGGCGTGAGCAGAGAGATATATGGAGGACAATATACAAATAACTGTAAGTATGTATGTTTCTGTCACACTATGTTGCATAATTTTGTTGGAGTATAGTTTTTTAAAGTAGTTTCTGATTATCCTCTGGATTTCTGTGCTGTCTGGTGATATCACCTTTTTCATCTCTTATTTTAGTAATTTGAGTTGATTATCTCTTTCTGTTTTTTTTAATAATGGATTATCTAATTTATTTATTTATTTATTTATTTATTTATTTGGATAAACTAGCATAGGTTTTGTTGATATTTTGTATTTTTGTTGTCATTGTTCTCTATTGATTTCTGCTCTGATTTTAATGATTTCCTGTCTTCTACTGTATTTGAGATTAGACTATTTCTGCTATTCAAGGGCTTTGAGGAAAGTCATTAGGTTGTTTATTTGGTGATTTTCTGTTCTTATGTGAGCACTCAGTGCTATGAAATTTTCTCTTAATACTGCTCTCAGAGTGTCCCAGAGATTTTGATATGTAGTGTATTTATTTTCATTTGTTTCTAGAAAATTCTTTATTTCTTCCCTTATTTTTTCTATGTCCTAATCCTTTGCAAGGTAGCATTCCATATACATGTATTTATGAATTTTCTCTAGGTATTTCTACGTGTGATTTATAATATAATTTCATTATGGTTAAAAAAATATGTAGAGGGTTATGTCTCATTTCTTTTTAACTTGCTAGCACTTGCTTTGTGACCAAGGACATGGTCTGTTTGGAGAAGATTCTCCCAGGAGCTGAAAAAAATGTAAAACGTGTGCTAAATTTTTTTCACTAAGATTGAAAATGTATAGCTTTTACTTTGAATTTGTCATTTTTAGTTGCTTTGTAGTTTTGTCGTAAATGCATAAAAATTTTAAATGAAAATATTTCTACTAAAAGGTGTCTTTAATTATTATGTAGTGAGCCTCTTTAAAACTGTTTACACATTAGTTTTCTTGTTGTTACTGCATTTTTATGGGCTTACTAAGATTTTTCAAAGTCTAATTTTTCTTCTAATGAATTGGAAATTGTATCTTTTTTCTTTAATGGCTAACCTTAAAATGCAGCCTATATCTCCTATCTTCTTATGCTAGAGCAGCACAGCGTGCATAATATATATCTATTTCTATTTTTGTCTATTCCAGAGCAATTTAAAATCTTCAGAGGATATTAACTGTTATCATCCTCTGCTATTTTTCAGGACATTTGAATGTAACATCTTAGATACATATTGTGTTTTATCTCTCCTAAAACAAAGACCCTTTTACCTTCTGCACTCAATATTACTACGCTTGTTTTAGTTTAACATGATAACCTTCTGTTAGTTCATGCTTCAGTTTGGAATACTTTTCTTTTTTTTTTTTTTGTGGTACTGGAGGTGGAACCCAGAGGCTTTCTACTTCCGGGCTATACTCCCAGATCTATTTTATATTTTATTTGGAAACAGGGTCTCACTAAGTTGCTGAGAACCTCACTAAGTAGCCGAGGCTAGCTTTGAACCTGTCATACTCCTGTCTCAGCCTCCCAAGCGCGGGGATTACAAGCATGTGCCACTATGCCTGGCAATTTTCTTTTTCTTAAACCACCTTCCTTAGAAGAAATTCTCTAAGAAATTCTTCTGTGGGGCTTATAGAGGTAAGTTGCTATCTAGAAATATTTCTTTTTCATAGATACTATGTTTGATCATTTAATTGTTCCTTTGCATGTGCTGTTATATTGAATTGTTTTCTCATTTGTCAGGGCTTTATACATTGACAACTCACAAGATCTCTGTTAACTTCTTTGTGTGATTCCCTAGCAAAAACCATCTAGGACCCATCTCACAATTTCATATTCCTGTTCTGGGGTTTTGAAATTATGCAGGTGATCTTTAATACAATTTCAAAAACTCTGGAGATAATTTTTTTCTTTATCTGGCAGCTGGATCTGGTTTTACTCTTTCCCCTTCACCAGATTTCTAACATTTCAAACGCACTGGATTTGTAGTAACTGAGTGGAGAACCTCTGCTACCCAGGGGTGTTATCCTGTACCTCAAGAGCAATTACAACTTAACCCTGTAACCAAAATGTCTTCTGGCTCTTGGGAATTTTATTTTCTTTTGACGGACTTAGTTATACTTTATTTTTTTTTAATTTTTTATTGGTGCACTGTATTCATACATCATAGTGGGATGCAAACTTTTGTAGACATACATGCACACATCGCCCAGTCAGCCCCCACCCGATCCCCACCCCATTCTCTCCCCATCCCTCCCTCCCATGCTTGGCTTAGTGGTTGACATCTAGTATTATAGCAGTATTATAGCAATTTATCCAAACTTAAAAATGATAATCTCACATAACAGTTTCATTTGTCTGATACCAAGCTTTTGATGATTTAAAGATAACATTTCAATATTTCTTTTTACTTTCTGTCTTACCAGAGAATATTTTTTTTCTATTTTTTTTTTTGGTGAAACTATCATATATTTATATATTTATTTTTCAGAAAAAAAATCTATCCTAATATGGAATATGGACTCTAGATACCCAAAACGATCTTGAAAAAGAACAAAGCTAGAAGATATATATTTTCTGATTTCAAACCATATAAAGCTACAATAATTGAAACAGTGTAGTACTGTTCTAAAGGCAGATATATAAACCATTGGAGTTAAATACAAGCCTAGAGCTAAATTCTTCCCTATATTGTCAAGTTATTTCTGACAAGGTTTCCATGAACATTTGGTGGTGGAAATAATAATCTTTTAACTAAATATTGTTGAAAAATAATAATTACATGGAAAAGAATAAAATTGGACCCTTACCTAATCCCATATACAAATATTAACTCAAAATAGATAAAAGACCTAAATATAAATCTTAAGACTATAAACTTTTAGGAGAAAATCTGGGTCATAAAACCTCACAACATTGAAATTGGCAGTGATTTCTTGGATATGATTTCAATGGCACAGGCAACAGAAGAGTATACAAACTCCCTAAAAAATAGAAAAAAATATTGTATATCCAAAGACAATGTAAACAGAGTTAAAAGTTACTAATAGAATGGGATAAAATATTTCCAAATGCTTTATCTGAAGGTATATTAATATTCCAACTAGAAATCCTAAAAATTAACAATAAAGGCAAACAATACAATTTAGAGATAGGTAAAAGACTAACATAAGTAATGAATCTCCACAGATAACCAATCTTAGTTGTCTGTTGGATGGAAAATCTTATTTCTCTGGTTCTGGTGTGTGTTACCTATTTCTTCTTTGTAGTTAATCTCTTTGAGTATT
Organism: Muscardinus avellanarius; assembly: GCF_963383645.1. NCBI lineage: Eukaryota > Metazoa > Chordata > Mammalia > Rodentia > Gliridae > Muscardinus > Muscardinus avellanarius. The sequence continues at coordinate 55,936,043 of NC_137789.1, read as the reverse complement.
TTCTCTAGTGCTGGTTTTGAACACATAAATTCCTTCAGTTTCTGTTTGTCATGGAAGTTTCTTATTTCTCCATCTAATTTGATAGAAAGTTTTGCTGGGTAGGAAATTTTTGGCTGGAAGTTGTTTTCTTTCAGAGTTTGGAATATGTTACTTCAAGCCCTTCTGGCTCTCATGACTTGGTTTGGGAAGTCTGGAGTGATTCTAATTGGTTTGCCTCTGAATGTCACTTGGCCCTTTGTTTTTGTTGCCTTTAAGATTCTCTGCTTGGCTTCCACAGTGGTCATTTTGACAATTATGTGGCGTGGGGATCATCTTCTCCGATCCTGTCTAAAGGGAGTTCTATAAGTTTCCTGGACCTGTGTATCAACCTCTTGCTCTATGTTTGGAAAATTTTCTGCTATTACTTCCTTGAAGAGATTGTTGATCCCTTTGGTTTCACTTTCTTTTCCCTCCTCTATTCCAATTATTCTTAGGTTAGCTCTCTTAAAATGGGCCCATATTTCTTCAATATCAGATTCCTGCTGTAGGATATTTTTTCCTAGATTAGAAACTATGCGTTCATTTTTGGAATTATCATCTTCTAAGAGCGAGATTCTGTTCTCCATGTGGTCTAATCAGTTGTTTGTGCTTTGAATTGAGGCCTTTACTTCATTAATTGCATCCTTTATCTCTTTTTGACTCTCTCTGAGTTCTTTTCGAAGCACCTCTATTATTTCTACAGTTATTTTCCTGATTTGATCTTCTAGAAATCTCTGATTTTCTGTTTTATCGGGTTCTGATGTTGTGGGGTTGTGGGCATTCATTGCTCCAGTATTATTCCTCTTTCCCATGATTTCGGAATTTTGTACCTTCTCTGGGTTCTTCCCTTGGGTCACTATGACTTCACTTAAGGTGTTCTGGATCTCGAGTCAGTAGTATCTCAGACCCCACTACTCCTTTACTTGGTTGTATCACAGAGTCTCCGACCCAGAGAGTCGATAGAGACTGCTTTAGACTGTGGGGGGTGCCAGGTTGCACGTTCTCCTATGGTGTGATATCTCTGCCACCACCCCTCCCCGACTGGGTCAAATCCCTGGGAGTACAGTACTGGGATTTCTCCTCTGTGGCCTGCAATTTGACTCACTGTTCTTGAGTACGCAGATGTAGCTGTACTGAACTTGGTGAATTTGCTGCTGCTGCCACCGGTGGCAATATGGCGACTCTGCCACGCCCTCGGCCGTGAGGCTGGCGTATTTCTTCTTGGTTTTGAGTTCCACTCTGAATCACTGCAGCGTGTGCTGAGCTCAGCCACTGGGAGCTTTAGATGTTCCTTCGCCGAGAAATCCCGCCTGGCTGTTCCGCAGCGGCTCACCTTGGCTTGCTGTAGCCGTCCAGTGAAATTGCCGCTGCTGCCGGCAGTATGGCGCTGCTGCTGCATCCTCGGGGGTGAGGCCGGTGTATCTCCTCTGTGGCTCTGAGCTCTGTTCTCAGTCCGCTTTCTCTCTGGAGCCTGGTGATTTTTTTGTTTCTCTGGTGATGGTGTTTTCTGGCTATGAAAGGCGGTGATTTTGTGGTAATGGAGATTGGTTGTTAGCGGGGCTCTTAAGCCCCGCTTTTCTCGGTTGCCATCTTCCTGGAAGTCTCTTAGTTATACTTTAAATGATGTTTCTTTTTTAAAATATAATTTTTTATTGGTGCATTGTAGTCATACATCTATCTCAATGGTATAAAAAATCTTGTGGAGATTTATATGCACACATCACCCAATCTGCTCCTACCCAATCTCTAACCCCTTCCCTCTCCCTCCGTCCTACCCAGGCTTGGCTTCCTAATTGATTTTGATATGTTTAAGTACATCATGTTCTTTAAAGAGTTTCCCTTATACTCCCTTTTTTCCACTCAGATATGTCACCTTCATTGCTTCTCTACAGGGTGCCTTCTTCATCTAGAGTTCCTCCTGTTACCCATTTCTCCCTAATATTTTGCACATTAAGAAAAGCATCTGATTTCTTATTTTTGTGACATTTCTCTGTAAATTCCATAATTTTGATTCCCCTTATGACTGAGTAAAATTCCATTTTGTACATATCCTATAGTTTTGAAATCCACTCATTTTATTGAATTTTTCATGACATTTTTCATTGCTCTTAAGATGAATACATGACATCTGTATCGCCTTTTATTTTTATGGTACTGGGCATGGAACTCAGGGGCATTATAATCCTAAACTATATCTCCAACCCAATGTTTTATTCTTTACTTTGAAACAGGGTCTTCTTGAGTTGCAAAGGGCCTCAGTAGCTGAGGCTGGCCGCAAACCCAGATCCTCCTGTCTTAGCCTCCCAATGCTGACATTACAAGCATGTACCACCATGCCCAGCTTCTGTATTGCCATTTTGATGAAATGAATTTACCAGATATTTTACAAATCTTCTATATTTCAAGTATTCTATACTTTCCATTTATACAAGCATGTATGTGTATTCTCCAGAAGCTATTGTGGCCCTTCAATGTGATAAGCACTTTTAAAAGTGTTGAGTTAGAACCTGATTGATTCACTCCTCTATTCTTACTGCTCTATTCCAAGAGCTGAATTCTTTCATTAATTACTTTAACAAAAATCTATAGAGTGCTTGTGTTAGCACCATTTTTAGGCTCTAAAGATGAAAAAATAAAAAAAATTGATCCTCTTATTCAATGGCAAATTAATATGTGGATCAATAAGTAGGGGCAAAGGTGCAAGTATGTATAATGTGATGTAAGAATACAGGGGGAAAAGTCCTCAACTGCAAGTGCACAGTAGGAAACCATCCCACAGAGATGTCTTGGCTGAGCAAGTTGTATGGCACCCAGAGGCATTGTAGCAGTGGAGAAGAATGTCCTAGAGGAAAGATGCTGGGTAGGTTTGAAATCTTAAAGAGGTTGCATACTATACAGGTTCGAAACAATAAACTTTCCCATTTAGAAAACTAAGAGATCATCTGGATTCAAGAAGGAAAGTATATAACAGGATTTGCATTTTCAAAAGTCATGTAAAATATAAGTTGAAACATGATGAGACTGATGTCTGATAGAAATTATAGCATGCTCTTAAACTTAAATTAACGCTTGAAATTCTCAAAATTTGGAAACATTTGTTTTGTGAAATATAATCAAATTTTAGCACGGTATTTACTCCATGGAAAGAGGCTTTGTATTCTTCAGAAAATATTATTTCAATGCTAAATGGATAAATTTCCTATAAGTGTATCTAAATCATGAGTGTTTTAATAACTTTCTCTGTTTGATATCCTATCATGAGTCTTCAAATAATATTATGTTTATTGAGTAAAGATATTGATAGCTAAGTGTGGTGGTATAGACCTGGAATCCCAGTATTTTATGAGGCTAAGATAAGAGGATTAAAGTTTTGAGGCCAGCCTTAGCAACTTGACCTTGTTTCAACATTAAAAAAAAATAAAATAGGGCTGGGGTTTATATTTCAGAGGCAGAATGCCCCTGGCTTCATATAATGTATGTGTATACATGTACATACATATACATAATATATGCATTTATGTATGCATATATAAGTACTTATTTACATCTAAAATTTTAGATGCAAATATATATTTTAGTTGTAAATATGTATTTATATCTAAAAATTTCAACATTGCATTTAAAATTTTTAAACTTATTTACTTTATAAATCCCAAAAGTCAGAAATTTATCATGGATATGAGAATAAGAAAAGGTCTGCTATAAGGACTATCATTAGAAAGTAGAGCTTTAGATGATATTATAGTTAGATATAGAATGGCCCTTTGAAGAGCTCATAAATTGATATTTGGCATTGATTTGAGTTATGAGGTTGTAATCCCAGTAATGGATAAATCCAATGTATTTATCTAGGCTAATAGGCCTAGGTGGCCTAGGCTAATAGGGTATGCTGGAGAAGGTGGGTTCATAGCACTGCAGCCTTGGGGATTGTTAATATATGGTTCCTCCTTCCCCTCACTTTCTTGCGTTAGGCCTCCACGATGTGAGGAGCACAGTCCATGTGCTCTCCCTCTCCCTGCTTCTCACTGCTGTGCCCCTGAGGTCCAGGGTCTAGGTTTCACATGGAAATTTTCACACCCTTGGAACTGTGAGCTAATATATCTTTTTCTTTCTAAGTGAAATGATCAAGTCTTGAGATTATAGCTGGGAAAATTCAGATGAATATAGACAGAATGTTAATATGGTAGGGATGAGACCAATAAAGTCACTGGTTGCATAAATGTTGAGTAGAAGAAGAAAGTGGAAGTGTGCTAAGGTATCATTTTTATACCTACAAGAGAAAGTCTTCTGTCCTGGCTATACGTAAAAGAGCCATGATATGTTCCTACTCAAGCTCTTTTGTTACTTGTGTCAAAATATCCACAAAACCAAGAAAGTATTTTTATTCAGCATCCATGCATCAAGACCTCTGAACAGATGCCTTTTGCCACCAAGATTGCTCTCTATGCGTTCAGTTTTCTTCTTTACATCTTTCTTCCTATGCAGTGTCCCCCAGGCCTACCATAAGTGGAAAGAATTCTCTGAAATGTATGAGTGGATCCTAGGAGTGTGTCCAGGACATGCATACACACATGTCTGCAAGAACCCTAATGGAAGGAAGAAATCTGGGGTGGGGAGAGAATCTGAAGCTGTGCCTAGACCACTGGGCATAGAGTCTCATACTTGGAGCTCATTTTAAAGTTATTTTAACAAAGTAGAGTTAGAGAATATATTTGGTTTAATATATTGATAACTTTAATATTAAAATACATAACACATGAGCTTCTTTTTCCCTCTTACCATGTATCCAAAAATGTAAGAGGTAGATTTATGAAATAAAGAACAAGACATATTTTCCACAGTTTTTTCTTATATATTTTAATTGTAGTCACTTCTGAGCCCAAGAAAGCAATTAAACTAGCAAAATCAGAAAAAGGAAATTCAGAAAACCAAATATGGAGAAAATGTTGACCCTAATCTTGAAGATAAGGTAACCAAGATAGAGTCTGGTCTCAAATTAGCCTGAAAGGCAGTGTCAGAGCCAAGATAAGAACCTAATATATATTGTCACTTTTATAATTCTCTTTGCCTTTCTACAGTCACTAATGTATTTTATGTTTTTAACAGGAAACTTTTTTTTGAAAACTTGTTTATCTTATCAAAAATTCAATGTATCAAAATCATGTCACTACATGCTATTAAAACTTGATGACTTTTTTTCAGTTACATTTTTCAGTTTGTAACTAACCACCATTATTTCTACTGAATCAATTTCTGGCTTTTTAAAAAGACTGTTAGATGGTATTAATTAGATATTCCATCAATGTTTATTTTAAAAAGTTCTAGAAAATGAAATTATAATTTTCTGATTAGGATATTTACATACATTTGAAAATTTTAAGATAACATGAAAATGTGAACAACTAAAGCCTTGAGCCTGCTTAGCAAATAATACACATATTTTAAGCATGGTAGAAACTAATATAGATCAATTAAGAAAATACAGCAAATGAATTAGATCTGTGCTTATGTGTTATACTGGTTTAAAAATGATTTAATAATGGTATTGCTCCAAAATGCAAAACTATTTTTAGGAAGTATAAAAAGATATTGCAGTTCTAATATCTAGATGAAGTTATTACTGTGGCTGCTTTTAGATTTTAAAACTCTGTTTTGGATATTATATTATATATATTCAAAATTAAGAACTAAAAATGACTCACTATAAACTTATTGCTTATTTTCTGTGCAAGTATCACCCAGCTATTTAGCCATATCCAATTACCCCATTAGGTTAATTAAAACTTAATGTCCACTCACATTCATCATTTATCAGACACTCATTTAAATTGCAATGAATAGGCATTGCAATTGGCATTCATTCTGGAGAACACACCTGCTCAATGACAGGCAAGAGGTCAGAGCTATAGAAAAGGTGCTTAAAAATGCATCAGAGTAAAATGAAGTATTTTTCAGAAATGACTACTCATATAAAGTTATTAGAGGGTAAATAGCAAATGTTAATATATGCATGACTCTATCTATTTGCCTGAAGCATACATTATCCAAGTTTTACAAAGGTGATCATCCTTTGAAACAATATATTTTCATATGTGATCTCTTTCAGTTATTTGAAGAAGGCAAACAGTCAAGAAAGAAAAAGAGGAAGGTAAACTAAGTGTCTCCAGATTCAAAAGAGTTAAATATTCTACTTACAGAATGAGAATCTACTTTCATATATTCACTGTTCTGTTGAGTTCATTTATACCTTATTAGTTTCTACAGATAATCAGTATAATTGTTAACTAAATTTAATCATTTGTTTTTAATCAATAGATGCTGAGATTTTCCCCTCTATATTGGCTTGCTGTTTGATTAGTTGTACCACATTTATTTTCACTGGAGATAGGGAGCAGTTGGACAAAATCTTTGAAAATGTGTTTCTTGTCTTGCCATAAACAAATGGCCCATCATAATATAAATATATATTTAAAAAGTAAATCAACTATCACTTCTAATTCTAATTGGTGATAGCAATCTTGGCTTGATAAAGCCTCTATTTTTCTTTAAAATATAGAATAAATTAATTAAAGTATCTATTTTATCTTTTTAGCTCTATTTTATCTTCAAGTGAGTATTACTAAATTGATAGGTTCCAGTAACAGGCATGGCAGTATGCTGTGACCTAGGTGGATCTAACCATACCAGAATGATGGACAGATTACATTGGCCTGGCAGTAGAGAGAGTAACTATTTAAAAGGCCACCAGCCAACATGCCATTACATCAGCATTGACTCTCAACAATCATGGAGCCGATATAGTTTATTGTAATTTTTTTTCTGCAGTACTGGGGATGGAACCCAGGGGCTTTCTATATCAAGCCCTATTTTTTAGTCTTTATTTTGAAACAGGGTCTCACTGAGTTGCTAAGGGCCTCACTAAGTAGCTGAGGCTGTCTGTGAACCACAATCCTTACGTCTCAGCCTTCCAAATGCTGGGATTACAAGCATGTGCCACCACACATGGCTTTATTGTATTGTTTTTAGGTAAATATTTTCTATAGATTAAGATAAAAGTTGAGAATACTATATGCCCTCCTGAAAAAATGACTTTACTTCATGGAATGAATCTATCAGAAGATAGAAAGATGCATATCTTCTCCAAGTATGTTTAGAATCACAGCACAAAAAGTTAATAAAAAATGAAAGAGAAGTCACCCTATAATGCAAAATATTCAGATGTCATCAGAATATAGAAGTGCTGGGTTAGATGAAATATAGTCACAAACTCCTTGGCATTTCTGTTATCAAAAGATGGGCCCTATTTCTTTTCCATTTGAATATGGTTATCCTATAACTATTTTAATCAATAGAGTATGGGGAAGTGTCTCTATGTCAGGTCCCTACCTAGCCCTTAAGTAGATGCAAAGGTTCCCTGTTCTTTCAGGGACCTTGGGTATGGTGCAAGGAGTGAAACCTTCCTTATGGAGAAATTAAATGGAGATGCTCTGAGATTTAATGAAGAGGAAGAGGACTTTGACCAAACCCAGGCCTTTAATCATTCCTGCCAAGGAACAAAGATCTGAATTAGGTCATTTCAAACACTCACAGCAAGTGGAGCTTCCAGCTGAATATGATTGAGTGACCATGGTCAATACCACACATAGCAGAAGAAATCATCTGTATGAAATCTGCCCAAATTTCTGATTCTTCAAATTGTGAGGTATTAAAATTGTATTTTACTTTTTTTTTGTCTTTGAGTAGTTTCTTTTTTTTCTTTTAACAATTTTTTTTATTGAACATAAATAGTATACATCTAAACTATATTTGGTGCCCTCTTCCCCCTGCCCCCGTTTTTCCTTCCCCCTCCCACCAATGGTTGTCCAGGTTAACCATGTATTATTTTAAAGCCGAGTGTGGTGGCATGCTTGTAATCCCAGCATTCGGGAGTCTGAGACCGGATGATTGAGGTTTGCCACCAGCCTCAGCTACCTAGTGAGGCCCTCTGCAATTTAGTGAGACCCTGTTTCAAAATAAAGAATAAAAGGCTGGACATGGTGGCGCAAGCTTGTAATCCCCATTCTTGGGAGGCGAAAACAGAAGGATCCCACGGGTTCGAAGAAACCCTGTTTCCAAATAAAATTATAAAAAATAGGTGTTGGGGGTGTAGCCCAGAGGTAGAAGGGTTTCCAGGAATCCCAGTACCAAAAAAAGAAAGAAAGAAAGAATAAAAAAAATAGAGCGGGGGTGTAACTCAGAGGTCCAATGCACCTGGGTTCCATCCCTAGGCCCGGAAAAAAAAAGCTTTTTACATAGTAATAGAAACCAGAATAAATGCTTATCTTGAGTTTGCTTTTATTCTTTTAATGTGATGAATTGACTTTATTGAAAATAATGTAAGGGTAAATCCTAAAACTAAACACTAAGGAAAAAAATCTTTGAAACAGATATGAATGATCAGGCAGGATTGATATTAATACCAAAGCATTTTATTTTTTTAATTTATTTTATTTTTTAATGTTTTATTGTTATCTAATATATATTGTTATATATTGTTATATACTATATATATTGTTATATATACTATACATATGCATGTGTAATTGTTGCAATGGTGTTGGTATACATACACACATAAACAAATATCCCACTGCTGTTACAGTATAATTATAATTTCTTTTTCTTTCTTTTTTTTTTTTTTAAGCCTACAGCACCCAGTATTCCTAGGCGGTCTCCCATCCAAGTACTAACCAGGCCCGACCCTGATTAGCTTCCGAGATCAGACGAGATCAGGCGCATTCAGGGTGGTATGGCTGTAGACAGGATAATTATAATTTTAATGGATTTTTTTGCTATTGTTTAATTTCCTTTTGGTATAGGCCACATAAGGCTTTTTAAAAGCCTATCTCAGTTTGAATACTTTAAAGAATAAAATATCAAAGTACTCCTGCTAAATTTTTCTCCATCTAGTTGCTAATTAATGAAATTAATGATTCATCATTAGATATCTATAGCAGGAAGATGATGAAATTTCCTTAGGGAGAGAAAATTATCAAAATAATCTTCAGTGTTCCTCAAAGGTACCATTGCACAGTCAATAAAATTCTTACAGATAATTGTTACATATAATTTTTAAAATTTTTTGAAAATTTTAAAGTCCAGAAAAATGTGAACATATTAAAAATCCTTTGAGAAACTAATAAAGACCAGAATATTGAATGGGCAGTACAAAACAATTTAATAAATTTAAGAGAAAATATAGGCATAAATTTTACTATCAGAATTCGAAGGTAAATTTATTTAGAATGATCACTCATCAAAACCCAATGTTGGTAGCCATTTCAGTTTAATGGCAGGAAAAGGAAACCTATTTTAGCAAGAACAAGGAGATCTGCTGAGCTTACCAAGGAGAATGGTCAGTCAGGGCAGCCACACACCATTACACAAACTGTGTTCTGTGTACAGTTGCAAGAGTTGAAAGTGGGGTTTAAAATCTGTTAGTGCTGTGCTTGTTAATCTTCACATAAAGACACAGATCTCATCAGCACTTACAAAGAGATGCCTTTTCTGCATAGATATACACAAAAGATGTATATATATATAGTCTCACAAAGGTACTCTTTTTAATTGCAATGGTGCTGTATTCAGCATTCAATTACTATATCCAAGAGACATCATAAAATGCATTTGTATTTTTAATCTGACATAAATTGGAATGGAGATGGGGGAGCTTATAAGGCAGGCAGGACACTTAAAACAAAGTGGTTTTAGAATTAGTTCCTTGGTGCTTAATGTAAGTCAAAGAAAAGTTACTTTATTCAGCATATTCCTGCATAGAGATAAGATTAAGCTCTTAGTGGGAAGTGATCAGCAGGAGCTAATTTGAGGCTCCCTAATCAAAATTGCTACGAGGTTTAGAGCAGGATAGCACACCAGAGCCAGCAGGAAAGATGGCATAATCTCATTCCTAGGTTAATTAATAATGCTTGTTTCCTAGTTACTAAGAAAATAGGTGGCTGCGTTGAGGCTGTAGGTTGTGTATCTTAAATGAGACATTAGAAAATGGATGCACATAAAGCTAAGCAAGATTTTTTGCATTGTTTTTTTAAATCTGTGTGTCCACATTCCTTTACCAAATATTAGTCACAAGGATAATTTACTAAAATACGAAAATATTAGCCACAATAGTGGCTATGTCCTAGGTACTATGCTATGTACTGTATATTTTTTGTTACTTAATCCATACAATATATGACTTGCTGTAGTGTGGATCTTAAGTGTCCCCCCAAATTTTATGGGTTAGAGACTTGGCCTTAGCTGGGTGCTACTGAGAGGTAGTGGTCTTAGGACACTGGGGCTATCTACACTTTCCGAGGAGATTGTGGGACCTCAGTTTCTTTTTCTTTGTTTCCTTAGCTTCTCAGTCACGAGGTAAATGGTTTTGCACTGCCATGGCCCTCATCCATGGTGGCTGCCTTGCCCCAGTCCTTAAGGACCAAGGCCGTTGGTCATGGACTTAAACCTTCAGAACTGTGAGACAAGCAGGCATTTTCTCTTCATAGGTTGATTTATCTCAAGTACTTGTTATATTAATAGAAAGCTTTTAACACATCTAAATATTAATATTTTCCTACTTTCTAGTTTAGGAAACCAATTAAAGCTTGGAGGCAGATACATAGAAGAAGCAGAGCTGAGATGAATCCAAAGTCAATGTTTTTTAAAATGTTAATAGTACTTAAAGCTACTGCCTTTCCATATTTAGAAGTAATTCAACGAAAAACTTAAAATAAGCACTGGGAATATTTTTCAATGATTCTATATTGTTTACAGTATAAAGATTGGACAAATGAATTGATTTTGTGTTGTTTTAGAAAAAGACTGGGATTCAGGTTTACATGGTTTATCTTTGCGGATATTTCCAGAAGCAACATAGAACCTACCTATTACCAAGGTATTCTTTCCTGTCTTTATTTTGGCTTACTTTACCAAACTATACTGTATAATATTTTAAACATTAGCTGCATTATCTTATTACTCTATTACCTTGTAATACTTGTTAATAAAATATATTCTGTTCTGTGCTTATAAATCTTACTTTTGAATATTTTCAGTAAATTATATTTCTAAATAATAAAATGTATTATATTATTATCTGTGAAAAATCATTTTACTGATTTTTCTATTATAAAAATACTTTCTAAGCCAAAATATTTTTCTCATACAAAAATATTTTCTCTACTACTCAGCATTCTTATGCAAAATTCATTCAGTGTAGAAAACAATATATTGAAGCCAAAACTACCCTAGTGTGTGTGTGTGTGTGTGTGTGTGTGTGTGTGTGTGTGTGCGCGCGCGCGCGCATGCCCGCTGCTGGGATTCAACCCAAGGGCATTCTCCCTCTGAACTACATCCCCAGCCCAATTTTTTATTATTTATTTTGAAACAGGGTCTTATTAAGTGGTGAAGTGCCGTACTAAGTAGCTGAGGCTGGCCACAAACCCGAATCCTCCTCTCAGTCTCCCAAGTAGTGGGTATTACAAGCCTGTGCCACCAAGCCTGGCTTTTTCTGATTTTATGTTCTTAATTATCACAAGCCTTCCTTTTTTTTTTATTTTTGGTGGTACTGGGATTCCTAGAAACCCTTCTACCTCAGGGCTACAGTCCCAGACCTATTTTTTATAGTTTTCTTAATTTGGAAACAGGGTCTCCTAAGCCAGCGAGGCTGGCTTTGAATCTGCTACTCCTCCTGTCTCTGCCTCCCAAGCACGGGGATTACAAGCCTGTGCCACCACTCCCGGCTCCTTTTATCTTTTAAGTACTATGAATGGACTATTTTTCTTTTAGTACTTTGAAGATAAGCGAAATCTTATGAAAAGTTTCACCTGCCAAAGAAGTTTAGTATAGTTGTTTTTTTTTTTTTTTTACTTATTTAAATCTTTAAAATTTTTCCTTATTTAGTCAGTGCCCGAGGGAAGTAGTTATTACTTTTGAATATACATTGAATCAACTGAAGAAATTTTTTTTTACTTGCAGTTGTTTGTTTCTCTTTTAACTCCTTTTTCTTTAATTTTCATGTAATTAGTGAGAAAAAAGATAATATTAAAATGAGAGGGGTTAGGCTGGCGTGGTGGTTGCAGGCTTGTAATCCCCGCACTTGGGAGGCAGAGACAGGAGGATCGCGCAGGTTCGAAGCCAGCCGCGCTGGTTTAAGAGACCCTGTTTCCAAATAAAAATATAAAAATAGGTCTGGGAGTGTAGGCCGGAGGTAGAAGGGCTTCCAGGTACCCCAGAACCACAAGAGAGAGAGAGAGAGAGAGAGAGAGAGAGAGAGAGAGAGAGAGAGAGAGAGAGAGAGAGAGAGAAGAGAAATGATCTACCAAGAATGCATAACAATATATTTACCTATATGCATATAACAATGTAGAGGTTTATAATATATAAAGAGCATATAGAGTTATAGAGAGAAAAAACAAAAATTGACAATTATATATAAACAAAATGTAAAGAATTACAAGTAAAAATTTTATATGTATCTGTGTAAAATGAATGGATAAAGCTATATGTACTTGTATTTAATTTTGATTCCACATTTCTATTGTTGGAGATAAGAAAGCAAAAGATCTAAAATGGGATCTAATACATTTAGTTTCCAAAAAATCTTGTATTTGAAAAAATACATTCCACAGCCTTGTTTGAGGATAACGTCTTTGTCCTTAAAAGTCAATATGTTATATTACAAAGGAGTGATTATAGTGAGAATTAATTGTTCCTAATTTTTAAATAAAATTTTTGCAGTTTTTTCCCTATTTAATATAATGTTGTCTTTGAAATTATCATACATTGCCTTTATGATTTTGAGATAAATTTCTTCTATTCTGATTTTCTTCAGTGTTTTTAACATAAATAGGTGTTGGTCTTTCGTCAAGTGTTTTTTCAGCATCTGTTGAAATGATCATATGATTTTTATTCTTAGTTCTTTTTATTTGGTGAATGGCATGTACTGATTTGCATATATTGAGCCAACCTTGCATCCCTAGAATAAAAAATTCCTCATGGTATATAATTTTCTTGATTAGGTTTTGAATTTGTATTTCTAGTATTTTGTTAAAAATTTTTTTGGATATATTGCGAGTATTTTATTGTTTTTGAGTTATTGTGAATGGAATTATTTTATGGGTTTATTTCTCAGTGCCTTCATGGTTAACATATAGAAAAACTACTGATTTTTTTTTAGATTTAGTTTGTATTCTGCTACTTTGCTGAATTTGTTAGTAAGCTCTAGATGTCTTTTTGGTTGACAATTTTGGGGTCTTCTTAGATTCATTCTAAATATTGAATGATGCCATTTGTAAATAGAGGTAATTTTGATTTTTCTTTTCCTATTTAAATTACTTTGGTAGTCTTTTTCTGGTTTATCACTTTGGCAAGAGTCTTTAGTATTAAAATGAAAAGGAGTGGTAATAGTAGACATTTCTATCTTATTATTGATTTTTAAAGAGAATGCCTACAGTTTGTCCCCATTCAATTTGGTGTTGACCTTGAGTTTATTGTATGTACCTTAATGATGTTGAGATAATTTCCTTCTAATTTTCTGCAATTTTTTTTTAACATGAATGAGTGTTTAATTTTGTCAAGTGCTTTTTCAGCATTTATGGATATTATTATGTGATTTTGGTTTTAGTTCTATTTATGTGTTGAATGACATGTATTGGTTTATATATGTTGAACCAGCCTTGCATCAATGGACTAAAACTAACTTTGTCATGATGTATGGTTTTCTTAATATAGTTTATAATATTTATTGCTAATATTTTGTTTAGAGGTTTTATATCTGTGTTCATCAAGGATATTGGCCTGTAATTTTTTTGAGATATTTTATTAGGTTTTGGTGTTAAAGTAATTCTGGCCTCATATAAGGAGTTTGAAAGTATTCTAGCACTTTTAATTTCATGGAATAGTTTGTGAAGTAGTGGGTTAAGTTCTTCTATAAAAAATTTGTAGAATTCATCTGGAAATCCATCTGGGCCTAAGATTTTCTTTTATGGAAGGCTTTTTATTGCTGTTTCCGTCTTTTTCCTTGCTACTGGTTGGTTTTGATTTTCTATACACTTGGTTCAATTAGGGTAGGTAGGATGTATCTAGAAATCCATCAATTTCTTTTATACTTTTTGGTTTACTAGAGTAAAAATTTTAATAAAGTGTTCTGATAATCCCCTGGATTTATCACATCTCTGTAGTGATGTTCTTTTAAAATTTCTGATTTTAAAAATTTATGTTAATTATCTTTCTTTTGGATAGGTTGGCTAAGGGTTTTATTAATCTTCTCAATCTTTTCAAAACACTAGCTTTTTGTTTTGCTGATCTTTTGTATTTTTTGTTACTGTTATTCATTGGTTTCTGATCTGGTTTTCATTATTTTTTGCCTTCTATTGCTTTTAGATTAGATTTTTTCCCCCTGTTTTCCCAGGTTCTTGAGGTATGTCATTGGTGAGTCTATTTGGTGAATTTTTATTTTATTTTTATTTTGGTGACACTCAGGTTATAAATTTTCCTCTTAAAACTTCCTTCAGCTGGGCGTGGTGGCGCACGCTTGTAATCCTTGCTCTTGGGAGGCGGAGGAAGGAGGATCTCACAGGTTCGAAGCCAGCCACACTGGCTTAAGAGACTTTGTTTCCAAATTAAAAGTATAAAATAGGTCTGGGAGTGTAGTCTGGAGGTAGAAGGGTTTCCAGGAACCCCAGTACCACCAAAACCAAAAAAAAAAACCACACACAAAAAACCACCAAAAACACTTCCTGCAAAGTGTCCCATAGATTTTGTTATATTTGTCTCTATTTTCATTTAGTTATAGAAAATTTTTATTTCTTCCCTTATTTATTTTCTGGTTCATTCTCATTCAAAAATATATCATTCAGTATCCATCTTTATGTAAATTCTTTTGGTTTTCCTCTTGTTGATTCTAAAAAGATTCAAGGAATTATAATTTTTGAATTTGATACTTGCTTTGTGGCACAGAATGTGGTCTGTTTTGGAGAATTTTCTCTGAGCAGTTGAGAAGAATGTGTATTTATCACTTGTTGGTTGGAATATTCTGTACATGTCTATTAAATCCATTTGATTTATAGTGTTCTTTGGCTCCAAAGAGTCCTTACTCATCTTTAGCCTGGAAGATCAAAATAGTGGTACAAGCTGTGTGCTGAAGTTTCCCAATATTTTGAAGTTTTTCAATATTATTATATTTGGGTCTATCTGCGACCTAATGTCTGAAAGGTTTGTTTTATGAAAGAGGATATGCCCACATTTGGAGTGTAAATGTTTGGACTCATTATATCATCTTGTTGGGTTATTTCTCTTATTAGTAAGAAATAATCCGCTTTGTCTCTTGTCATAATTTTTTTTGTTTGTTTGTTTTTTTGTGGTGTTGTGCGTGGAACCAGGTGCTTTTCTACCTCTGGGCTATACTCCCAGACCTATTTTATACTTTATTTGAAAACAGGGTCTTACTAAGTTTCTGAGAGCCTCATTAAGTAGTTGAGGCTGGCTTCAAACCTGTACAATCCTGACTCTTGTAGTAAGTTTTAGCTTAATGTCTGCTTTACCAGATAAGCATGCTGCTACCCCTGCTTGCTTTTGGAGTGCATTTGTTCATTCTTTCACCATTAACCTATGGATATCTTTGCCTTTAAGGTGATTTTCTTGCAAGCAGCATATAGCATGGATTATGCTCTTAATTCATATTGTCAGTCTATGCCTTTTATTTGGGATGCTTAGATTCTTGACATTCAGTGTTATTATATAGAGATGGTTTCTATTTTCTGACATTTTGAGTAATATTTATTGCTTACTATGGTGTTACTTCTCCTTCACTTAGTTTTCCATCTTGTGAAATTTGTCCCTTCTCTGGTTCTTGTGTATATTTACTTTTCCTCTTTGTGTTTTATGTTTTTAAGTATTTTCTCTACTGTCACCTTTGTAATCATAGATTATTTTAGTTTCTTCTTGTCTTGAATGATTCCTGTATGGAATAGAAGGAAGTGGGGAAGAACCTGGGGGAAATTTCACCATATATACCACAAACAATGTTATATGAAACTATAATGGACCAAAAAATGTGTTAGAAGAATTTTTGTGTATATGTTTATCAACATTATTGGTTTGTAATTTATTTTCTTGTGGTATCTTTATTTGGTTTTGGAATTAAGGTTATATTGGCCTCATAGAAGAAATTCAAAATTGTTCTATTGATTTCTATTTTATGAAATAATTTGTGAAATATTCTGTTTAGTTTTTCTATATGAAGGTTTTATAGAATTCATCTGAGAATCCATCTGGACCTGGACTTTCTTTGATGGAAAGTTTTATATTGTTGTTTTCATCTGTTTATTTGGTATATTAGGTCTAAGTTTTCTATATCATTTTGTTTCAATTCACGTTGGTTGTATATGTCTAAAATATGTTAATTCCCTCTGTTTTTCAGTTTATTGAAGTATAAATTTTTAAAATTATTTCCGATAAAACTGTCTGTATTGATGTCTCTTTTTCTTTTTTTATTTTAGTAATTTGGCCAATTCTCTTTCTTTTGGTTAGGTTGGCTATAAGGCAAAAGAAGAAAATCAGAGAAATAAAAAAAAAGAAAGAAAAGCCAGGCATGGTGGCTCATACTTGTAATCCCATTACTTGGGAGGCTGAGACAGGAGACTCATGAAGGTTCAAAGCCAGCTTAGTGAGATCTTGTTTACAAATAAAATATAAAATAGATATGGGAGTATAGCCCAGAGGTAGAAGGTCCCTAGGTTCCATCCCCAGTACCACAAAGAAAAGAAAGGAAAAGAACTTAAATTATCTAAATTTTCAGATGACATAATCCTATACTTAGGAGATCCAAAACACTTAAGCACAAGACTTCTAGAGCTGATTAACAAATTCATCAGATTTTCAGGATATAAAAAAACCTCACTAAAAAGAATAAATAGTATTTTTTATATCCCAACCATGAATTCACTGAAAAAGAAATACAGAAAATAATTCCATTTATAATAACCTCAAAAAACAACAAAATATCCAATAATAAATCTAACCAAGGAGGTAAAAGACCTCTACAATGAAAGCTATAAAACATGAAAGAAATTGAAGATTTTAGAACATGGAAAGATATTGCTTACTCTTAGATATGAAGAATAGATATTATCAAAGTGGCCATTCTACCAAAAGTGATCTACAGAATCAATGCAATCCCTATCAAAATATCAATGTCATTCTTCACAGACCTAGAAAATTTGGTCCTAAAAGACACAGAATAGCCAAAGCAATTCAGAGAAATTACATCAATGTAGGAGGCATCACGATTCCTGACTTCAAATTATACTACAGAATTATAGTAATAAAAACAGTATGGTATTGGCAAAAAAAAAAAAACAACAAACAGACACACAGACCAATGGAACAGAAGATATAGAAATGAATCCACACACTTATAGCCAATTTATTTTCAACAAAGGTGCCAGACATATATGCTGGGGAAATAAAACCTTTCAACAAATGGTGTTGAAAAAACTGGTTATCCATTTGTAGAAAAACTAAATTAAATCTCTCCCTCTCATTATGCAAAAAGTCAATGGAAGATAGATTAAAGACTTGGAATTATTCCAAAGACATTGAAATTATTGGAGCAGAGCATAAATACACCAGTACAACATATGTGCACAGATAGAAACTTTCTCACTAACACCCCCCATGATCAGGAGATTAAAACAAGAATTAATAAATGGGGTGGACTTAAACTAAATTTTTAATCAAAGGAAAGCATCAAGTGTTTAAATAGCCTAGAGAATGGGAGAAGATCTTTGCCATCTATTCTTCTGATAGAAAATTGTTATCTAGAATATACAAAGAACTTAAAAGATTTAGCACTAAAAATAAATAACCTGATCAAGAAATGGGCAATTAAATTAAATAAACACTTCACAAAAGAAGAAACACAAATGACTAATAAACACATTAAAATAGTTCAACATCATTATCAAACAGGAAGATGCAAATCAAAACTACACTGCGCCTCCATCTAACTCCAAATAGAATTACTATCATTAAGAAATAAAGCGACAATAAATGCTGGCAAGAATGTTGGGAAATAGGAACTCTTCTACATTGTTGGTGGGGTTGCAAATGAGTATAGCCACTATGGAGATCAATGGGGAGACTACTCAGAAAATTGCAAATGGATCCATTATATGATTCAGTTATACTGCTCCTGGGTATCTATCCAAAGAGACTGAGACCAAAATATTATAGTAATACATGCATGCATACCCATATTAATAGCAGCACAATTCATAATGGGAAAAATATAAAACCAACCTCCGATGAATGGATTAAAAAATTTTAAATATAAACACAGTAAAATTCTGCTTGGCAATACATAAAGAACACAGGTCATTTTCAGGGAAATGGATGGGCCTGGAGAATATTATGTTAAATGAGATTAGCCAGTCACAGAAACCGAAAGGTTGTATGTCTTCTCTCATATATGGAAGCTAGAGAGTAATCAGAATGCAAGAGGGAGTTTAGATAAGAGAGAATATATTCTGGGGGAGTGAGGGAGGTATATAGAAAAGACCAAGGGAGAAGAGGAAGAATTGATGAAGAAAACAGTTCCATTGACATTATGTACATATGTGAAAATACCAATGCCAATCTCAATATCAGGTATGGGGAAGAGAGATGAGTGAAGAGATAGTTGTGGGAAAGTTCACCAAGTGCTTTTTGCGTTTATGTCTCTGAACTACATTATTTTTTGAGATTATATTTGCACCAATAAAAGTATTTTGAAAAAGTCTATATGCTTAAACTGGGCACGGTGGCCCACAGCTATAATCCCAGTACCTGGGAGGCTGATACAAGAGGATCAGAGATTAGATACCAAACTCAGAAACCTAGTGAGACTCTGTATCAAAACCAAACCAAACCAAACCAAACCAAACCAAACCAAACCAAACCAAACAAAAAAAATAACGAGTGTGGGGTGTAGCTTGGAGGTATAATGCCCTTGGGTTCAATTCAATCCTCAATAATACACACATACACACACACACACACACACACACACACACACACACACACAAGCACGCACGCACGCACACTTAAAAGCTGCTTAGGATTTGGTCAAGAAATTTCAGGAATCCCTAGGAATCTGTTATGAAACATTGGAAATAAAATAGGGACATAAAAATAGCATCTATAGTCTCTTTCATTTGCTTAGGCTTAACGTATATATATGCAAATACAAAATGAGGCAGCTAAATTGAATTATACCTTCTCAAAAAATGCTTCCAAATTTAACAAACAATCAAGTTTTAATGTTCTGTTGTTCCAGACTCTTGAGTGTCAACGATGTTGGCTAACATGGAGGATGCATACCAAATGTACAAGTCAGCCATAAATTCTTATTAAGTTGCTGGAATCAACAAACCAGGGCCTATTCCCTGGCACAACACTTTCTACCAAGTTTGAAAAACTTCTCTTTTGTTAAAATCGAAATCATGTCACCTATTTTCAGGGCCTGAAAGAAAATGTTTGTAAAACCTTGGCTCAGAGTAAATGATAATAAAAAAGTAATTTCTCCTACAGAGATACATACTCTAGTTAGGAAGAAAAAGAATAGATATGAAATAGCTTCTTGCACTGCATTGTGGTCAGGGGTCAGTGAAGGGCTTCTCAGTGTGGGTTTAGCCATCTTGTCCTTCCCATTCCCAGGCACTCATATCTACCTTGCAGAGATAATCAAAAGAGGTTCACTTCAACAATAGATTTTCCTGCTGTTTCTGTGGCAACCAAATGAAAATAGTCATAACACTTCACTTCAGTCTTTAATGCAATTTAGTCAGCAACACTTTCTGAGCACCCACTGTGTGCAAAGAAATTCACTGGAAAGTTATGGCAACAAGAAATTTTATTGTTGTCCGTGGAAATTGCTAAGAGAAAGTAGCAGCTTTCTCTGTGACTATATCCTCTGAAGCCAAACGAAAGAGAAAACAACAACAAAAACTCTGTCTCATTATTTCCACATTAGGGTTCCTAGGCTTCCTTGAGCTGTAAGTGTTTCCTGGCAAACTCCTACATAAATAAAGTTACAAAGGAAAGTGGAGAATTGGTCCTCTACAAAAGAAATGACATTCTACCAATACAAAAATATTTCCTCCTATAATTTTCTCTTTTTTTATAAATACCTTTTTTTTTTACTATTATAAAAAATGTTTTTCAAAAATATCTTGCCTTTTTTTTTTTGGTGGCACTGGGGTTCCTAGAAACCTTTCTACCTCCAGGCTACACTCCCAGACACCTATTTTTTATATTTTCATTTGGAAACAGGGTCTCTTAAGCCAGCCAGGCTGGCTTCGAACCTGCGGGATTCTCCTGTCTCTGCCTCCCAAGCGCGGGGATTACAAGTGTGTGTCCAGCCTTATCTTGGCTTTTATTGGAGGGTCCTCTAAAGATACAGTTAAGTAGAAAATATATAATTAAATAGAAGCAAGCATTAAAACAGAGAGGACTCCGTCATGAAAGCAAGTTATATATTGAGTAGCCAGAAAATATTTCATAAAGAACCCAAGCCATCTTTCTTCCAACTTCCTACAGCTGTGCATCCTCAGAACATACTAGGAGACAACATATACTAGGTATCACCCACTGATATTCCTAATCTATCCAAAGTTTTTAATAATGTTTCTACATTGACATCAAACTTTTTCAACTCACCCTTTCCACTGAGAGTTATTTTACTCAGTTAATTTCACACATACAATATTATGGTTTCCCCCCAAGTCTTATATTGCTCAAGTAACCTAAACAAGAAGAATTACTGAATACTATAATATGATGTATCAACACATGGTTATTTAATCTACCTGAATGCTTGCATTTACTAAAATTTAAATGCTATTTCCCTGGCTACACAATTAGTAGAAAGTTTCTTATATTGAAAATAGAAAATATGGCAGGCTAAGAAGACTACTAAAAGAACACAGAATATAACCTTCTTGAAATTCAGTTATTAACAACCAGTTAGGTAAGCTCTTTGCTTTTATTTTATGGTTAAATAAATGAGATTACCCTTTTTACATAACATAAAGGCTTCCTTTATATTTATTGGTATGTCATGGTCATCTTTGTATATTGTTACAAACTGAATTTTGTTCTCCCACAATTCATATTTAGTTAAAGCCTTTGCTGACAATGTGCCTATATTTGGAGAAATAACTTAAGTGTGTAATTGAGGTTAAATAGGGTCATGAAACCTTTATACAAAGAGGAAGGGACTCCAGTCATCTTTCTCTTCATTAACTCATTCATGAGAGATATTCATTTATGAGAGACATTCATGAGGGAGTTACAATTATATGAAAAATATGCCTGCACATATCTAGTTATTTTTTGTTTTGCATGCAAAAAGAAAATGCTATGTGAGGAGACAGCAAGAAGATGTCTATAAGTCCAGGAGAGAGGTTCTATAAGATTCCATCTGTGAGAACACCTTGATCTTGAACTTTCAGCCTCTGGCACTGTGAAAAAATAAATTTTTGTTATTTAAGCCACTCAGTCTGTGGCATTTTATTATGGCAGAATTAAGGGATTTATAGACACATTAATAAACATTTTTCTTTAATGATACTTTAATCATCACACTGTATTTTGTATACAATTTAATTTTACTTTCAAGAATTTTTGAGATTTTAATTACTTAAATATATTTAAGTCTTTATATTTACTAATTTACATAAAACACCTATTTTCAGAACTATTACTAAGTGTAAAGTAATTTATATTTATAAATGTATTTGACCAGTACTGCTATCAGTCCAACTTAAACATCTATGAGTTGTATAAGAGTAACACCATTCACAATCTTACTTTGTTCGCAAAAAAATTATCAATTTAAAAAAATCTCCATGAATCTAGCCATCAAAAATTATGTCTAATATATTTTGTACTCATTTTGAATTCTTTGACTTACAGTGAATTTAATTTGTTCATCTTTTTATGTGTCTACTTTGTGAATTGTGTTTGCATGTTCTCACTAGCATTTTTTTAAGTTTTATGAGGCTGGGCGTGGTGGCACACGCTTGTAATCCCAGCACTTCAGAAGCTAAAACAGGAGGATAACGGTTGAGGGACAGCCTCAGCTACTTATTGAGGCCCTTTGCAACTCAGTGAGACCCTGTTTCAGAATAAAGAATAAATGCCCCTGGATTCCACCTCTAGTAACACACAAAAAAGTTATAAGAAAAATATACTTGTAAATATACATTTTTCTACTGCCATGGAAATTCTTGGCAATAGTATTGATTTCAGTAACAGGAGAAATAAAGATATTGTGATGAGTTTGATACTGATGGAGATGGATAAAGAAAGCTGGGTAATTTTTGGTCTGCACCACCATTCCCTTATGTATTTTCCTTCCAGGTGCTGCTTTTCATAAAATATTCACTCCCTCCACTATTCCCTTAAATGGCGTGTTTCCCAGGGTATATTTCTTTTTTTATACGTACTAGGTTTGTCGATATTCTATATTCATGTGCTCACTGATATTCCAAATCTAAAATTTCTTTTCTAGACCCAATTTTTCTATTTTGATTTCTCTCAAAAACCCACCTTACCATTTACTAAGGTTCTTATATCAACAACATGGGTACCATCTTATGCTCCTTTATGACTTTTCAGGTACTAATCCTTTAATTCACCAAACATTTATTGATATACTGCTCTATAGTAGGTATTATTCTAGACTTGTTCAATACAAGAAACAAAATAAAGTCCTTGTTTTCATACAGCATAGATTTAATGGATATGTATCTTATTGCGAATCCAGTCAGAAGACAGAAATTAGCATTGAACATTTAATTTAAAGAATTACTAAATAGTAACTGGTGACCAACTAGTAAGGGATAAAAAGAACCCTAGAAAATGGCAGAATAGGAGGTCTGGGGAGCAGCCTCTACATCTAGGGCTGAGAAAGCAAAACAGAGGAGGAAACAAAGGTGGAAAACATGCCCATGCAAAGGCTGAGATTCAGGAAAGGGCAGGGAGATACTTTATTTTTTAAATATACTTTATTGGTGCTTTATAGTCTCATATCCTAATGTAGTTCAGATTAATAGGGACATCATGTATATCAGAGTTTAGCTGTGGTGCTACTTGCAAGGCCTCCAAGTTGAAACTGCTTGGTAGGAAATGGTGTGTGTAAAAGTCCCCCATTGGGGCACCAGCCAAACTTGCCAGAATGCCTGTGCCTGCTGTTCCACAGTGGCCTGCAGAGACTCATTCCTAGTAGGAGAGGGTAAAAGCGGAATGACTTGTCTCATGGTTATACTTAATATTTACTAATATACCTTTTCAGAGGCATTAATGTACCTATCAAGTTCTCTTATGGGTTGGAGGTCTCACTCCCCAAAAAAGAAGTGCTTCCATTATGTGGCATAGCAGTGTTTCCACAGGACTATAAAGGAATCTGCCACTTCAGCATTTGGGGCTCTTAATGCCACTGAACCAACAGTTAGAAAAAGAGGTTACCCGATAGGCTGGCATGATTGGTCTCAATGAACAAAAAAGGGAAGGTGGTACACAATAGGGAATACAAGAATTATATTTGGAACCCACGGAATAAAGTTTGGGTAACCTAAACAGTCAAAATCTCTAGTCAGCCAAGCGTGGGGGCGCACGCTTGTAATCCCCGCACTTGGGAGGCGGAGACAGGAGGATGGCGCAGGTTCGAAGCCAGCCGCGCTGGTTTAAGCGACACTGTTTCCACATAAAAATAATATAAAATAGGTCTGGGAGTGTAGCCCGGAGGTAGAAGGGCTTCCAGGAACCCCAGTACCACACAC
The DNA here is from genome assembly GCF_963383645.1 of Muscardinus avellanarius. Classification (NCBI taxonomy): domain Eukaryota; kingdom Metazoa; phylum Chordata; class Mammalia; order Rodentia; family Gliridae; genus Muscardinus; species Muscardinus avellanarius. Next base: position 55,912,167 of record NC_137789.1, on the reverse strand, counting down.
ACACACACACACACACACACACACACACACACACACACACAGAAATCTCTAGTCAGCCAAGTTTCTTGCTGAGCATGAAACACGGATGGTAGTGGAAGAAGGTCTCATGAACCAGTTACATCCTTGTTGAACAGTTAGCCTTGTTGAACAGTTAAGAGATTGAGGTGGCAACTTTGTCTATTTTTACTTTGTTTATGTATATGTTTATTAATATATAATAGTTATTTTTTCTTTTATTTCCTTATAATTGTTATTATTTATATCACTATCACACATTTAACATTGTCTTTTAGGTAACAAAATATTTCATAGTTCAAAGATAGAATTTTAGGAGTGATTTATTGAGACTCAGTCCTTTCTCATTTTGGAAATCAGTAGCAACTTTACTTGCACTAATTATAGTTTGATATTGTTAGGTAAAATACAGAATGGTTTGTTATTGAAACCAGGGGCTATACCTAAGATGGCATGAACATGGGGCATAACTTTCTTCAGTTTGTGTGGCGTGAGAGATTTAGGCACAAATGTATTCCACATACTTTCTCAGCTATAGTCTTTTATTTCCCTTCTTTTTGATTTCTGAACCATTCAGCCAAACTGATAGCGGTTGCTAAATAATTAGCATATATTATATACTTCTGGCCCTCTTTCTCAAAACAAAATGGACAATAAAATATAATTATGAAAGTCTGTACATTAGGAAGACTGATTTTCACTACTCTAAGGTCACTGCTGAAATGGGTGCTAGGAGTTGAGCTGTGTATTATCAGATGATAACAACATACTGTGCAGACATTTCTACAAACTAGACTCCATTTTTTCTTCTACAGTTCAGCACCCTCTTGGAGACAATAAAAGCAGTTTGTGGTAGAAAATGTGATGTAAAATAAGTTGGTTTCAAATAAGTCTGTCACCATGCAACCTACTCATACCTTTCAAAACTTCCCATAGGCCTCTTAATAACATTGACGGTAGATTGCTTTTGTAAGTGACACATTTTATGTCTACCTAGGTCACATAACATCAAGTGCATTATGCGAAGCTCTGCCTGAATGGTCCACAGATGCCCCATGGTTAAATATTAGCACTATTAAGGTCCAGTAGCAGTAATTCCAAAAATTGATTCTCAAGAGAAATTATCTGCAAAAAAAGTACAGATCTGTTCTAAAAATGTCAATATCTGCACTATGATCTCCTATTGTTGCTTGCCAGAAACTCCATGCTGCATGGAAGTCTGATACAGATGCATCTTGTTTTGTGAATTTGCTGAATTTGATGGATAACCTCCAGTGGTAGAGCACTTTATCTTATAACCTAGATTTACTACTGAGACTTCTCTTGCTCTGGTCCTACTCAAAACTACGAGCTTTATGAATGATTTTATAGTTATGTCTAAGTAGCACACTAAGATATGGCACAAATTTACTCTAAGTTTCAAAAAGGCTGCCTTTGTGACTCTTCATTTTTTTCTCATGGCAAAATAGTGTATCACTGAAGTGGTAGGTGCTAAACTTCTGTAAGGTTTATTTCCCTTTCTAGTAATATTAAGTCATGTAAACTATTATTGGCTCCAGTTTGCATCAGTTATCAAAATAGTGACCTGTTATGACATTTACAACATGTCAAGCGATGATGATATTTGAGCCCCAAAGTAGCAGAAACCAGAAGGGTTTCTGTTGTACCTATCAGAAAAAAATAAAATGGCTCTTGTAGTATTTGTAGATTGTTATAGAGAAACATGTATTATCCAGGTCAGTGAATTCAAGAGTGAGTGCCGATGGTGATGTGTTCCCGTCAAGATGCTGCATTTGGAATAAGAACTTCTGTTGGAGTCCCCATATTATTATGCTTACTGTGTTCCACAGACATTCCCAACACCCATTTTTCTTCTGGAAATGCTAAACACTTTGGTTAAAGAAGAATGTAATTTAGTTCTTGAGCCATTTTTCATACTCCTGTTTTATTTGGATTCATACTGATTTTATCCTGATCAATGGAACATTACTCCTCATCTGAATGAACAAGGTATATATGCTTTGTCTTTGGTGGTCGGGTATAGAACGTCTCCTGAAGAAATCATGTACTAAGCCTATGAGTTGATTTAATTAAATCATGAGGGTTATGATCTCATCAGTGGATAAATTTATTGGAATGGATTTACTGAGTGGTAATCTAGACAAATCTGTTATGGCTGGAGAAGGTGGTTTTGGAGGTGTGGCCTGGGGCATTGTGCTTTTTGTCTTTGAATCCCCTTGCTTGTGTACTCTCTCTATTTTCTGGGCTCCATGATGTGAGAGCAGACGCTTGTTCTCTTCCTCTTTCTGCTTCCTGCCACCATGCCCTGGGCTTCACATACCTTGGCCTCACATGGACTGAATCTTAAAATCCTAAAAAACTATGAACCAACAAATCTTCCTCTGGCCATATGTGGCCTATAAAAGAGAAAAAACACATCAGAATTATAAATACTCGATTCACAATGTATTTCTTTATGCCCTAGTATAGGAATAGCTTCTCTAGTTCCTTGAAGGACAGTTCACATATGATAAGTCTATTGCAAAATTACAATATTATTTTCCTTTCTTTCATTTTTTTATGGCACTAGTGATTGAACCTAGTTAAATTATTCTGAACGAAACTCTAGCCCTTAATATTTATATTTTTATTTTTTCATTTTGAATCAGTGTCTCAAACTAAATTACTTTGTACGGGTCTTGAACCAACCTGTGATCTTCCTGTGTCAGTTTTTCTTTCTTCTTTGTTATTTTTTGGTACTGGGGATGGAACCAAGGGGTATTCTACCTCTCAGCTACATCCTCAGCCCTATTTTTTTTGTCTCACTAAGTTGCAGAAGGCCTCACTAAGAAGCTGAGGCTGTCTATGAACTGTGATCCTCCTGTCTCTGCCTTCCAAGTACTGGGATTACCAGTGTGGGCCACCGTGCTGGGCCCTGTCTCATTCTTTCAAGTACTGAGATTATAGGTATGTACCAAACCACCAAGTTGTACCCGTATGTTTAAGATTTAAATTACTATAAATATTAATTCTTATATTATTTAGTTTCTATGTCCTTAAGACTTTAATTCTCTAACCATATAATCTCTGAGATCTGGGGAATATTAACTTCATTTACTATAGTCCACAATTGAGGCTAAGTTTTAATCAGCCAACCAAATAAATTGGTGGTGCCACTCAAATAAAAAAGTAATACCCTAAATGTGGAATCTCTGAGTTAAATAATATCTTAATAGGATTTCTGAGAAACGAGTGGAGTAACAGTGAGATGCCTGAAAAATTGCTAAGGTATCATTGAAACATCTGAGAATTAGGGAGTAGAAAAAACATCTCTCTGGTTTGTAGATTGTGGTTTTAGCTGAAAAATAAAGAGTATGAGCTTGACATTTTGTTTCTGCAGTTGTTTAAGTGAAGAAACACAGCATCTTTAGTCATTATCACCACTGCAATAATCAAGTACAGCAGAGCAGTTGCCTGGGTCCCAATATCCTGTTTCACTCAGTACGTTATTATAATCAATGTTGAGAATCTTTATCGATTATAAGACCATTGTATGCCTTTAATTATAAGAATTTTATTTTTCATCAGAAAGGATCTAAAGCTTGATATTAAAACTGAAACCATGACCAAATCAGTACTACAGACTTATCTTGGAGAGTCTATTTACTAAAACCACTCCCAGTAAGATTCTATCCAGTCAGGAGACTAAAATAACATTACTAATTTGAATAGAAAAAAAAACTAATATAAAGAATATAAAGAGTTTAACTTAGTATAAAGTTTAGCATAAATATATAACATTAACTCTGAAAAAGAAAATCTACCTTAGCAATAGAGAAAATTGTTTTAGCTTTCTCTTGTTGCTAAAAAAATTACAAAAAATTAATGACTTAACAATAAAAATGTAGCCTGGCGTGGTGGCACCTGCTTGTAATCCCCGTGCTTGGGAGGCGGAGACAGGAGTATCACGCAGGTTCGAAGCCAGCCACACTGGCTTAAGAGACCCTGTTTCCAAAAATATAAAAGTATAAAATAGGTCTGGGAATGTAGCCCAGAGGTAGAAGAGTTTCCAGGAACCCCAGTACCACCAAAAAAAAAAATAAAATAAAAATAAAAATTTACTATATCATAATTTTGTTGATCAGAAATAGGATGTGTTTTATTGAGTTAGAAAAAAAGTTCTGAGACTTTGTTCTTTAGTAGAGAAAATTTTTCTTATGTTTTCTATCTTCTAAAGGCCATCTGTGCTCTTTTGCATCCTGACTCATTCTTCAAAGCCAGCCTTAATTTAATCCTTTTCAAGTTGCACTTTTCTGGCCATTCCCCATTATTATATCTTTCTCACTACAGGTGGAAAAGTTCCAGCTTCAAGCACTCATGTAATTAAATTGGATTTACCCATATAATCTACTATAATCTTCAGCTAAAACTTGATAATCTAAATCACATCTGTAAATTTAAAAAAATAACAAGTTCACAGGGTCTAGAAATTGGATTTTTTTAGGAAATATTTTATTTTATTATGCGAACTCAAAATCATACAAGAGTTGCATATATAGGGTGTGCTCTTTGGTACTAGGTTTGAGGCAGAGTAACCGAGGAAGAAAGTGAAAAACTGTGGCCAACAAGCTGAGATTTAGATCTCATTAGAGGAGGTGAGTCTGAAGATAGAGCTGGACATATATATATATATATAGTCTCCAATTTTGACATTTTCTTTGTCTAGTGAAAAAGACGAAAACCAACAACAAAGAAAAGTGACTATTTAGTTAGCATTATATGCTCTGAATAAAGTACACAATGGCATGGTAAAATGCTATTTGAAGAAATGACTGACTTTTTAGTCAAGAAGAAATCTCTTAGGTTACAAAAGTAGTTATTTAAATTATTTTAAAGAAAACAGAAAAATATGAAATGTGAGAAATGCAAAGTTTCCCTCACCCTAAAGTGAGTACAAATATAGAATCTTTCAAGGACACTAAGAACAATTAGATTGTGGCAAATGAGAAAAGTAGAGGGTATTATGTTGGAGACGTGAACTGGGTCAGGCTTTGTAACCTAAGAAGTAATGATTAAGGTTTTTCATTTTCATCAAAGTCAATTTGCAAGTATTGGTGAGATAGTGACTTGACTTGTTTGTATTTTTAATATCTTTATTGTTCCTATGTAGAATGTAAATGGTAGTTTATTAATTTATTTCAAGACAAGGATTGTGTCTTTTTTCCCCAGTACTGGTGATGGAACCCAGGGGAATTCTATCTCTGAGCTTCACCCCCAGCCTTATTTTGTAGTCTGTTCTTTCTTTCTTTCTTTCTTTCTTTCTTTCTTTCTTTCTTTCTTTCTTTCTTTCTTTCTGTCTAGGGATGAAACCCATGGACATTCAACCTCTGAGCTATACCCCCTGCCCATTTTTTTATTCTCCATTTTGAAATAGGGTCTCACTGAGTTGCAAAGGGCCTCACTAATTAGCTGAAGCTGTTCACGAACCTCAATCCTCCGGTCTCGGCCTCCTAAATGCTGAGATAACAAGTATGCGCCACCATGCCCAGCTAAAATAATTCTCCTATTTTTTATAAAAAATAAGTGGTGGCAGTAGACTGGATTCTCCAATCATTTGTAAAAATCAATAACTTGTAAACTAGACACATTTATTTTATTTTGAAAAGGTTCACCCTGAATAGCTTAAAATGCCTTCATTCCAACACTCAGCAAACCTAATAGTGGTTATTAGTTGTAAGCATCAATTTATTATTTTTAAAGAAATTTAAGTCAACATTTACCATTCACATCTCATTGACAGGAAAATGATATTGTCTTTTTTCTTCAAAATCAGAACCTTTTTACAGTAGCTTCCAGAGTTAGGCATTAGTCTGAAAATCTCAAAGAATACATCAAATTTTTAAATGCCTATTTAAAAATACATTCAATTGTGAAGATTTTGAAAAACAATTTCACGCATGTTTTATTCTTACATAATTTCATGTCAGTAACCAGCACTCGAAATCCAAGCCTAATTAGGAATAATACAATAAATTGTCAAATGTTTGGTAATTTAAAAGCATTACCTATATTGAAAGAAATTTTCTTGGCCTCTAAGAATATAAAAATGAATAAAATTAGAGAATTCTGGAAATATTTTTGTACCTGAAATGTAGTACAGAGTCTCTAATAAAGACTTATAATAGAAATGCTTTAACACCAGCATGACCATGAGCATCGTGCACTTTTATGAAACTCAGTAATCCTCAAGAGTGGTTCAGAAGTGTTGAAAATGACAACTGAAAAGGCAGAAGAAATGAAGGCAATATTAATGAGAAGAGCTTTTGTGTACTCAGAATTTACAACCATCCATCTTCTAACTCTTGGACTCAAATATTTGACATTATATTCACATTACTCAAAAATCATACTGAATAATTTTAATAGATAAGAAGAAAATATAGTTGGAAAAACACATAAACTGAGGAGACATAATGATCCTCTACTTAGTAATTGAGTATAATGTATGTAATAAGATAAATACATAATTAGGTAAAAGTGGTGTGACTGACAAGCATCAATAGAAAAAAGATGTTTAGAGCCACACTGAAGGCCAATATAGTATGTGAGTATTCTATTACTATATTACAATTGATAGCAAGTACACTTGCCCCCTGACACTGTTTTCTTTACAGCTATTAAATATAAACTTGTTTTTTATCAGTTTTTTTATCCACCTAATACTTTGAAGTGTTTAACCATACAATCTGTTCACCAAAGAATCATGTATATCATAGAACCTAAATATGTGCTTCTTAATTTGAATTTAATTGTCTAACAAGTAGATTGGCCAAAATGTGCTTTCCTGTGAGTAGACAATTACAAGTACAGTCCGCACTCTATATCCATGAGTTCTATATCTGTGGATTCAACCAATGGCAAATAAAAATATTTGAAAAATAATCGTGACTGTACTGAACATGTAAAGGCCTATTTTTTGGTCATTCTCTAAAATACAGAAAACATATTTACAAGGTGCTTATATTGCGCTAGACATTTCAATAATCTAGAGATGATTTAAAGTATAAGAGAGGCTATGTTTAGCTTGTAGAAAAATACAATGTTATTTTATATTTTTTATTTTGAAACCAGGTCTCACTGAGTTGCAGAGGGCCTCACTAAGTAGCTGAGGCTGTCTGCAAACCGCGACCCTACAGGTCTCAGCCTCCCGAATGCTAGGATTACAAGCATGCACTATCACACCCGGCTATATTAAGAATTTTAGCATAAATGAATTTTGGTAACTGATTGATTTGGGAAACAAACCCATTCTGATACTGTAAAAGTATCAGAAGTGAAAAAAGAATGGGATAACAGTAAAAGCAAATAAAGGGCACAAAAATCATGCTAAAATAAAATTTTCCTCAAACTCAAATAGCTAGCTATGTATTACTGGAAAATACAGAGAGTCTAAAAGTGTAAAAGTAATCTCAGAAACTACAGTCTACCTACAGTCCAGTCTTTACTATTTTACCAAAACAGATATTAAAAGAATGCAATAGTTGCTAATAGGATATTGAAAATAGGACAGAAAGAACCTAGATTGGAGTGATAGATGCCAATTAGGAAGTACTAAAAGCAACCACAGGGTGAAGCATAGTTATTTCAGGTATCAATCTATGAAGCAGGAAAAAATGCATTCAATACTGAAGTAGGCCGCACCTGAATTTCTGCCCTGATTTTATTTTGCTTGATCATCTTATTAGCATGGCATATGGCAGAAAACTTTTCTATTTAAAAAATATTAAGAGATTCTGAACATAATTATATCCTGAGAATTTGTCCAGAAAATCTAAACATATTTCCCAAGAGAAGAATAAAGCATGACCATTTGGGAGGGTAAAAGGTATTTTAAAATATCTCAAACTTTAAATTGTATGGAGCAATAAAAAATTATCTGAGAAGAGCAAGCCAGCTAACTTTATATTTTCATATGAAGTATGACCAATGATTCATTCTGAAAATAATGTGAAGGTAAATTTACAATTTAGCTAGGGTCTGCATAGCATGGTGTAAATGAGTCAAAGAATATACAATAAATTTCATGCATAGTTAAGTTTTAGTTTCAGTGATGTAAATCACAGGTGGACTCCCAGTGCAAATTGATGTATTGTTAGTATGAGGGAAAAAAACAGTGAGGTAAAAAAGTCTTATCCTACTTTAAGTATCTGAGCTTCAGAAGAAAGAGAAACTCAGTGGGGGAGATAACGAGTGGTGATAGGAACAGAAAAGAACTAATCCCAGTGCCAGAAATAAAAGGAAGAATCAAAGCAAAGCCACCTGTGTGACCTATCTGAACAATCCCAGGGTGAAATGAATCAATTCAACTTCCAATTTGTGGCTGGAGCTGTAGAAATGGATCTAGAAAAATCAAAGAGGATTGGTCAGGGGAGGAGGGAGGGAGAGCCTGCTGGGTAGATGTTTGATCAAACTCAGCTTTGCTCCATCAGATGAAAAAAATCAAACAGTTTTACTGTGCATTGGTGGAACATTTATGGATTTTAATTCTACTGCAATGCACATGTTCATCATGGCTAGGAATCGAGTCAGATGGACTATGTCACCTAATGCATTTAATTCATATTTATCAAACATTCAACCCTATTTCTTTTATTGATCTGAAGAGGTAAAATCAGAATTCATAGATAACATTTAGAAAATAAATAAAAAATTGAAATCACATATACACTAGCTATGTTTGAAGACTGAGATGCATTTTCAAAGTCTAAATAAGCCTTCTGGACGTTATTTAATAGAAAAATAGAATAAAAATAATTTTGATGTTAGGTTTTATTACAATTTACAATTTCTTTTGTTCTATACTCTTCTTAATGAAAACTAATATTTCAGCAGATAATTTTCATGTCTATAAATTTTCCGAGTCTTGTAAAAATTTGGCTTTTAGTAAGACTGTAAAAAACATAATAAAATACAGTTCCAAAGCTGAGAAATAGATAGTGCAGGACAATTCCATGAACCATTAGCTGTGTCACAGGATATTACAGTGATATATTTTTACAACATTTATTTTCATTTTTTAGTAAGATTATATATTCTTAGAAGAGATTTGAAAATACTGGTTTTTTTTTTTTGTAAAGTAACTACTTAGATATATCAGGGATAATCTTCCTAAGCACTTAATATAGAAATAGCTTTAGTATCTTCGCCTAACTTTTCAAATTTACATTTAAGTATTCAAAAATTGATCATGATCAGGAAAAAATATCAAGACAATGAAGATGTACATATGCATATATTAGAGCTTACTTTTTTGTTCAGTTGGTTAAAAGAAAAGCTGTAAGCAAATAAATTCATCAAAGTCTACTTAAGCAAAGAGCAACTCATGAATCAGGCATCACTCAAAAGGGAAATTCCAAGAGCTTCACTTACCAATGTGAGCAATCACAGTGGATAGATAAGATAAGCAATACACAGCCATGGCTTGATGGGTAGAGACTGAGACTTGCCTTGTATGGACCTTTTCTGCTCAGTTGGCAGCTCTTGACTGGTTGAAGCTCAGCTTCTGTGTTTGGCTGAGGTTCAGCTATTTGTTTTAAGAACATATCCTTAAATTTTAGTTTGTTTTCATACTGTTAGGTTGTGGTTTGCTATATGGGAATTCACAGTATGGAAGTAGCTTCAACAAAATGTAATTTAAGTAAGCAAGTTAATTTGTGGTAAAATACCATTATTGGTGGTAGTATTTCCATTGGATAATAGTTATATTTAAATGTATATTATAAAACAAATGGATCTGGGATTATAGTTCAACTCTTTCACTGTCTAGTAGAATAATCTCAGCAAAGTTACACTTAGCAGTTGAGTAAATTCATTCATCTACAAAATGACAGTGAAATCTTCACAAAAGAAGAAATTCAAATGGCCAATAAATGCATGAAAAAATGCTCAACACTGTTAGCAATTAGAGATGCAAATCAAAACTACCCTGAGACTTTACCTAAGTCCAACTGGAATGGAAATCATTCAAAACACAAAAAACAACAAATGCTGGTGCGTATATGGAGAAGTGATAACTCTAATACATTGTTGGCGGGACTGCAAATTAGTGAAACCACTTTGAAAAACAGTATGGAGAATCCTCAGAGGAATGGGAAGGAACCTACCATATGATCCAGCAATACCACTTATGGGTATCCAAAAGAATGGAAACCAAACTACCAAACTAATGCGTGTGTATCTATGTTCACAGCTGCACAATTCACCATTGCCAAACAATGGAACCAGCTAAGATGTCCATCAACAGATGAATACATTACAAAACTATGAGATATGTACAGAATAGAATTTTTTTTGTGGTGCTAGAAGTTGAACCCAGGGGCATTCTACTTTTGAGCTACATCCCCAGCACTATTTTGTACTCTTTTTTTGAAAGACTGTCTCACTAAGTTGCAGATTACCTCAGTAAGTAGTTGAGGCTGGCTGCAAACTCAGTTCCTCCTGTCTCAACCTCTCAAGTACTGGGATTACAAGTGTGCCACCTTGCCCTGCCACAATGGAATTTTACTCAGCCATAAAGAAAAATAAAATTGCATCATTAACAGAGAAATGGATGACACAGGAGAACATTATGTTAAGTGAAATTAGTCAGTCACTTAAAGTAAGAAATTGGATGCTCTCCTTAATATGTGAAAGCTAGGGAGAAAATGGGTCATAGGAGGAACTCTAGAAGAAGAAAAAAAAACTATAGATGAGAAAATAAGGTAACCTAACTGAGAGGGCTGGGAGGAGGGAAGAGAAAAATCCCTAATATATATGATATACATTGGCAAACATACCAAGGTCAATCAATAAGCCAAACATGAGAAGGAGGGAAAAGGAGGTAATAGGGAGGAAACTGGGTAAGGGCTAATTGAGTGATGTGTGCATGTATACCTCTACCATCATGGACTCCATTAAGATGTATGATTAAAATGCACCAATAAAAATTGTTTTAAAAATCTATAATTATAAAACAAAACACAATGCCTTACATGTGCTAAGCACCATTAAGATTTTAATATTTTAAGTGTTTCTTATTCAATTATAGTTGACAAATCTTGCAAACATAATAGAGGCAATTATTCATTATACTCTGTGTATTTAGACAATGATTTCTTCTAATAATAATTGTTTTTCTTTTTTTGTGGAACTGAAAATTGAATCCAGGTGCATTCTACCTCTGAGCTACATCCCTAGACCTATTTTTTATTCTTTATTTTGAAACAGGGTCTCATTGAGTTGCAAAGGGCCTCACTAAGTACCTGAGGGTGTCCACAAACTGAGTTCCTCCTGCCTCAGCCTCCCAAGTGCTGGGATTACAAGCATCTTCCACCACACCCAGAAGAATAATTTTTTTAATTTTATGTTTGCAAGATTTGTCAATGTTCTATATGACAGTCAGTTGTTCATTTCCATTGCTATAATTTTTGTATAAATATATTTTAATATAATACTTAAGCTTCCATTATTATTTGATATTTTATATATCCAGTTCATACTTAAAATGATCTTTGAAATACAAGATTTCCAAAGAACAGAAGTTCTAAAATTTGTATGTATTTATACTTTGCATAAATTTTCTTAAAGGTTTTATAGTATAGGTGATGTCAGATTAAAAATGTCCACTTCTAGTTTTAATATTTAAATGATAAATCATGCTAGATTTATCAAAAAAATCAATTACTAAGAAAATGACATGATTTATGTTGGGATGCTTATCTAATACTGATTTTTTAAATTAACCTTGCCAAGCATGGTGGCGCACGCTTGTAATCCCTGCGCTTGGGAGTCCATGCAGGTTTGAAGCCAGCCACGCTGCCTTAAGAGACCCTGTTTCCAAATAAAAAAGTATAAAAACAGGTCTGGGAGTATAGCCCGGAGGTAGAAGGGTTTCCAGGAACCCCAGTACAACCAATAAATAAATAAATAAATAAATAGCTTTTATTTTAATACATTCTACCTTTATTAGTTTGCTTAATTTGCTATTAAAAGTTAGGACAAGCTGGGCGTGGTGGTGCAAGTTTGTAATCCCAGTATTTGGAAGGTTGAGAAAAGAGGATATCAGGTTCACAGCCAGGCTCATCTACTTAGTAAGACTCTCCTCAATTTAGAGAAGCCCTTTTTCAATAAAAAGAATAAAAAATAGAATTGAAGGTATAGCTCAGAAGTAGAATATCCCTGGGTTCAATCCCCAGCACCACTACTACTACTACTATTACTACTACTGAAACGGGGGTTTCTTGCGAGAAAACCCTGGCGAGTTCTTGTCTGCAGAGAGCGAAGAATGACACCTGCAGACCTCAGGAAGGGGATTAAAAGGTTTATTGGAAGCAGCAGGGAATAGGGCAAGGGTGGCTGAACACCCCCAAAGGGGCTGGAACTCTGGGTCCAGCAGCTGCCTACAGGACAATACTTGAGAGTAGCCCAAGCCGAATTGCCTTCAGGTGCAGGCTGCTTTCTTCCAGCATCCATGCGATCTGCCAGAAGGGAATAGAGAAAAGTGGCCGAACACCCCATAGGGGCGGTCGGAACTCCGGGGTCCAGTAGCTGCCTTCAGGGTCACTACCCGAGTGTCACCCGAGCCAAGTGCCCATCAGTTGCAAACTACTTTCTCCCAGAGTCCACGCGATCTGCCAGAAAAGAGGTACAGGTCACCCCTAGGGGCCTGGCCAGCCATGATGTCCAGCAGAGGCCTTCAGGTCATTACTCGAGAGTCACCCGAGCCACGTGCCCTCAGATGCACTCTGCCTTCTCTCAGGGCCAACACGACCTGCGAGAGAGAGAAAAGCTCCCCAAAAGGGGAGGGGGTCCCAGAGTGGGTAACCAATCTGCTAGGGGGGACTAAGGCTTTGTCAATTCCTGGGAATCCTTTCTTGGTTGTGGTGACTTTGGGATTCCAAGGAGAATTTGCATAAGGCATTTGCAAGTCCTTTGAAGGGTCTCCTTTCAGGAATGCCAGACTTGCTTGGTGGGTTTGTTGATTAGGAAATTCAGGATGGCTTTGTGAAGCTCTGATCCTTCTTATCTCTGAGCCTTTGGAATTTCAGGTACTTGTCGCCCCTCAGGAAACTCAGGAAATTAACTTTTTTCTACCAAGGCCTTTTCCCTATCTGCCTATTTCCTTTCTACCTCCTCACTACTACTACTATTACTAATAAATAGGACCATTTTTGCATCAATAAAATTGAGGAAACTGACTTGTAAATTTTATTTTTAGATATCATTATGATATTTGGGTATCAATTTTATACTAATGTTAAAAAATTAATTGGTCCATACAGGAGGATCACAGGTTTGAGACCAGCCTCAGAAACTTAATGAGACTCTTCAGCAACTTAGTCAAACCATGTTTTAAAATAAAAAATTGTATAGGGTTAGGAGTGTAGGTTGGAGGTGGAATGCCTCTTTGTTCATTCTCCAATACCAAAAACGCAAAACAATTAAGCAAAACAATTAAGATGTTTTTCCTAGTTTTCTTTTTTCAAAAACATTTTATATAGGTTTGTGTTATTTTAAATACTTATAAGAATGAACTTTTGTCATAGTAGCTATTTGTTTTCCTATATGATCAACATTCTTATTTGTTTTTAACTTGTTTTAGGAGATATAAGTCTACTCATTTTCTATTTATTATTGGTTTAGTTTTTCTTACAGTATATTTTTCTAGGAATATATCAATTATTTATGTATTTTATATTTATTGATTAATATGATTATATTTCATTTTTTTACTGAGTGTTAAGCTGCATTTTTAGAAATAAGTTGAAATAAGTTTTAAAATGGACAAGTGGATCTATATTCGTTGCCACAGTATTTTACAGAGTAGTTTAATGGTCTTAAAAATTTCCTGCATTCTACTTGCTCAGGCCTCATACTGCTGGCTACCACCCCTCTTCTTTTTGTCACCATAGTTTTTCCATATATTGTGTCATGTAGTTGCAGTCATGTCATGTACCTTTTCAGAGTGTTTTCTTTCACTTAGTGATGTACATTGAAGGTTAGTCTGTGTATTTCATGACTTAGTATTTCACTCAGTTTTAGTGTTGGAAATATCACATTGTCTGGCTAGAAACCACTGAAGGGTATATTGATTTTTCCAAGTTTTGACAATTGACAATTAAAAATAAAAATGCTATGAAATACTCATGCAGGATTCTCTGGAATTAAAATTGCACCTTTTTCAAGTGCTTATGGAGACTTTTCTTGAATTTGTTACAATTATATCAATATATACAATTGTATATTTTCATAGAAATAGTACATACTTTGCACTTCCAGATGCAATAAAACATTAATAATAATTATATAAAACAAAAATCCTACCAGGAGTGGTGGTGCATGCTTGTCATCCCTGCATTTGGGAGGTGGAGACAGGAGGATCTGCAGGTTTGAAGCCAGCCATGCTGGCTTAAGAGACCCTGTTTCCAAATAAAAAAGTATAAAAAATATGTCTGGGAGTGTATCTCGGAGGTAGAAGGGTTTCCAGGAATCCCAGTACCACAAAGAAGCAAACAAAATCCTGACCATCTGATTCATTTCACAATCTTGGATAAAAAAATAAAAATATATACCTTCAGACTACTTAAGGCATAATAAAAATCCATAAGTAGTCATAATGAAATGCAACTGAAGAAATATTCAGAAAATAGAACAACTTTATATATGAGGATATTTCAAAATCAGAAAAATAGCAGCATCTCAATATATATTAACACACAAATATTAATAACTAAAAACAAAAAGTTTTAGCTCAATAAATATTATATAAATATATAATACATTTTAAAACTTAAATGATTCTTCAGATGTATCCAGGACATATAAATTTATGTGTCTAAAAAAACATACAATGAGCAATTTCTAGTAACATAAGCATAATTTTCTAATGTAAAATATTTTATGACAATGTTAATCACCATTTTGAGATTATCTCTGTGTAGGTGAAAGGGAGATAAACACAAGGCAATGGTACCATTTCAACTCCATTTATAATACTTTTCATCTTAAGTGAGATGATGTCTATACATGTGATTTTTATTACTTTATTTTACCACCTTAAATATTTAATAATCTCTTAAGGGTATTAGAATAAATGTATCATGAGTGCATATAAACTTTTGAAAGAATCCAGCCTAATTTTCTACAATCAAATTTTATATTATGTCTGTGATGCAGAGCACATCTGGTCAATCAATCTTCAGTGGCTAAGCAAATTTTATTACATCTCACAACTGTGTATAAGAGAAGGGCTCTATTCAACCAATTTGGGGCATGTATAGTATATATTTGGCTTAATATATGTGGTACATCATTCGTTACCACATAAATAAGATAACTCCTGACAAATCTGAATACTTCAGGACAGATGGCTTTAGGATCAATAAATTTAACAGGAATAAACTATGTAAACCTTTTGCTCAGCAGTTCTTAGCAGTTTTATCACACACACACACACACACACACACACACACACACACACACTGTGGAACATAATTTTTGTGTCTCTGGATGTTTATATGGAACCAAGACGATACATGCACCAAGATTAGATCACCCTTAGTGAGTCTTTCTAAATAATAATGTCCCCTTGCCTATTAGATTTAAAATATTATATATTTTAATGATAGAAGCTGTTAAGAAAGTAAAATGCCGGGAGTAGTGGTGCACGCTTGTAATCCCAGCATTGGGGAGGCTGAGACCCAGAGGATCGCGATTTGCGCATAGCCTCAGCTACTGAGTGCGGCCCTCTGTAACTCAGTGAGACCCGGTTTCAAAATAAAGAATGAAAAATAGGGCAGGGGGTGTAGCTCAGAGGTCGAATGCCCCTGGGTTCCATCCCCAGTCCTGCAAAAACAACAACAAAAAAAGAAAGTAAAAATATGCCATTTAAGAAATAAAAATGTTTAACACTTTATTCTACTAATACAAGCATCCAAATTTTAGTAGAAATTTAGATAAACATTTTTTGTGGGTTATCATAGGTAATTTTCCAGGAGCCATATGAAAGAGATATATTTTTTAATTTACTCTTTATAGGTGAGGAGACTGATTTTCAAAGACCACTTTAATAAACTGAGTTCACATAGCTGGGAAATGCATGGTTAGTAACAGAGTTTTGTTATCTTCTGAGTTAGCAAGACTAATAGGAATAACAGTGTTGAACTGATGACTGTGGATTCCAATGCATTTTCCAAAATTTAACTGAAACATTACAACTGCCTCCCAAATGAAGAACAGAGACATTGAAGCTCCTTGAAAAGGGTATAGGTCCCACAGTGCAGCACATAGACACACGTAAAAAAAATTCTCAACAAGACCCCAAAAACACAACAAGTAACTAAATGGGATTGCATTAAACTTTGGATCTTCTGTACAGCAAAGAAAACTATTAAGAACCTCAACAGAGAGAAAACAGAATGGAAGAAAATTTTGCCAACTATTCCTCTAATACAGTACTGATATCTAAAATACACAAAGAACTCAAGAAACTCAGCACTAAGAAATAACTAACAAAAAATGGGGAAGTGAACTACATAGACACTTCACAAAAGGAGAAATTCAAATGGCCAATAAATGTATGAAAAAAATGCTCAATATCATTAGCAATCAGAGAGATACAAATCAAAACCACCCTGATACTTCACCTAACTTCAACTAGAGTAGCAATCATTCAAAACACAAACAACATTCAATATAATGTTACTTTGGGTTTATGTATATTGCCTTAATGATGTTGAGATACATTTCTTCTATTCCAATTTTCTGCAGTGTTTTGTTTTAACATAAATGAGTGTTGTATTTTGTCATATCCTTTTTCAGCATCTATCTCTATGATCATTTGGTTTTTTTATTCTTAGTTTTATGTATGTGGTGAATAGCATGTATTGATTTGCGTAGGTTGAACCAGCCTTGCTTTTCAGGGATGAAACCAACTTTTTCTTGGTGTACAATTCTCTGGATATGTTTTTGAGTGTGCATAGCTAATATTTTGTTTAGAATTTTTGGATTTTTGTTCATTAAAGATAATGGTATGTAGTTTTCTTTTTTTGAGGTATCTTTACTTGCTTTTGGTATTAATGTCATACTGGCCTCATAGAAGGAGTTGGGAAGAATTCCATTTCTTTCGATTTCCCTGAACAAGTTGTGAGTATTGGTATTATTTCTGCTCTGAAAGCTTTGTAGAATTCAGATGGAAACCCATCTGGGCCCAGGATTTTCTTTGATGGCATAATTTTTATTGTTTCTATTTATTTACTTGCTATTAGCTGGTTTAGGCTTGCAGTGTCCTCGTGGTTCAATTAAGATAGGATATATGTGCTTAGAAATCTATTGATTTCACAAACCCAAAGCCAACCTCACATTGAATGGAGAAAAACTGAAAGAATTTCCCCTAAAATCAGAAACAAAACAACTATCACCACGTCTTCTCAATATAGTCCTCAAGACTGTTGCCACACCAATAAGACAAGAGAAGGATATCAAGGAATTAAATTAGGAAAAGAATAACTAAAATTATCTTTATTTGCAGATAACATGGTCATCTATCTAGATGACCCCAAAAACTCAACCAAAAGACTACTGGAACTGATTAACCAATTCAGCAAAGTGGCAAAATATAAAATCAACCTAAAGAAATCAGTTGCTTTTCTATATGCCAACAATGAATCTACAAGGAAAGAAATAAAAAAAAACAATTTAATTCACAATAACTTCAAAACCAATAATATATCTAGGAATAAACCTAATCAAAGAAGTAAAAGACTTCTGTAATAAAACCTATAAAACATTAATGAAAAAAACTGAAGAATACCTGGTAAGATGGAAAGATCTCCCTTGCTCATTGATAGGCAGAATAAATATCATCAAAATGCATATTCTGCCAAAAATGACCTACAGATTCTATTATAATTCCTATTAAAAAGTAATTACATTCTTCATAGACCTAGAAAAATCAGTCATAAATTTAATATGGAAAAAGAAAAGACCCAGGATAGCCAAAGCAACTGTCAGAATTGAGAAACATGCAGGAGGCATCATGATCCCTGACTTCAAATTATACTATACAGCAACAGTAGTTAAAATGGCATGGTATTGGCACAATAACAGGCACACAACCAATGGAACAGAATAGAAGATATAGAAACAAACTCACATACTTACAGTCAATTGATCTTTAATAAAGGGGCCAAATACATATGCTAGAGAAAAGACAGCCTTTTCAACAAATGGTGCTGGGAAAATTGGATATCCATTTGTAAAAAGATGGAACTAAATCCTTACTGTGCAGAGAAATCAACTCCAGAGAATTAGCAAGTGAGATGGCATCAAACTAAAAATTTCCGCTCATCAAAGCAAACTATCAAAAATCTAAAAAGTAAGCCTACATAATGGGATAAGATCTTTACCAGCTACTACTCTGATAGAGGGCTAACATCAAAAATATACAAAGAAGCTGGGCATGGTGGTACAGGCTTGTAATCCCAGCATTCAGGAGGCTGAGACCAGAGGATCACGAGGTTTGCAGAAAGCCTCAGCTACTTAGTGAGGCTCTCTGAAGCTCAGTGAGACCCGGCTTCAAAATAAAGAAAAAAAATAATAAGGCAGGGGGTGTAACTCAGAGGTCTAATGCCCCTGGGTTCCATCCCGAGACCCACAAATATATATATATATATATATATATATATATATATATATATATATATATATAATTTTACATATAAAATATATATTTTACATATATATTTTATATATAAAATATACATATCTTATATATAAAATATATATACACACACCTACAAAGACACAAAGAGCTCAAAAGACTACACTTGCAAAACAAATAAACCAATTAAGAAATGGAAACTGAGTTGAACAGATACTTCACAAAAGAAGAGATAAAAATGGCCAATAAATACATAAAAAATGTCCAACTTCATAGGCAGTCAGGGAGATGTAAATCAAAACTACACTGAGATTCCATCTAACCCCAATCAGAGTGACAAGCACAAAGAAGTAAAATAACAACAAATGCTGGGGAGGATGTGGGGAAATAAGAACTCTTTTATACTGTTTGTGTGAGTGTAAAATAATTCAGTCACTATGGAGATAAATGTGGAGATTCCTTAGAAAACTGGGAATGGATACACCAGATGATTTGGATATACCACTCCTGGATATCTTTCCAAAGGGGTTGAAAGCAGAGAACTACAGTAATATATGCATACCCATGTTCATAGCAGCACAATTTGCAATAGGCAAAATTTAAACCAACCTAGGTCTCCATAAACAGATGAATGGATTACAAAATTATGGGAAATACACACAATGGAATTCTACTCAGAAATAGAAATGAACAAAATCATGTCACTCACAAGAAGATGGAAAGACCTGGAGAACATTATGTTAAGCAAGATCAGCTAAGCACAGAAAGAGAAAGAACGTATGTTTTCTCTAATATGCTCAAGCTTGGGAGTATTAGGGATACCAGAGCGACTCCAGATAATGGAGGCGAAACCTCAGAAAAGCTAGAAAGTACAATTAGGGAAGGAAGAATGCTGAGGTTAATCAATAAAAAAGCTACATTTGAATATGTGTATACATGTGAATATAACATTGTTAACCTGGACACTCAGTATCGGGAGGGAGGGAAAAGGAAAAGTGGGGAGGAAATAGAACCAAGTACTGTGTGAACATAAGCCATTGTCAACATGCTTCACATTATGATGTGAGACTATAGTGCACCAATAAAATAAAATTAAAACAAACTTCCCACTTGTAAAAAAAAAACACAAACAACAATAAATAATGGTGAGGATGTGGAGAAGTGAGAATTCTAATACATTGTTAGTGGCATTGCAAATTACTTCAACCACTTTTGAAAACAGTATGGAGGATACTCAGAAGAATGGGAATTAACCTAGCATATGATCACTTCTGGGTATTAACCCAAAAGAATGGAAACCAAACTAACAAACTAATGCATGCCTATCTGTGTTCATAGTTGCATAATTTACAATTGCCAAACTATGGAACCAGCCAAGATGTCAATCAACAGATGAATGGATCATAAAGCTATGGAATATGTATACAATGGAATTTTACTCTGCCACAAAAAATTATGTCATTTACAGGGAAAGGGATGGAACTAGAAAATATTATGGTAAGTAAGATTAGTCAAAAATAAGAAATTGGACGCATTTCCTAATTTGAGAATCTAGGGAGAAAACATGTCATTGGAGAAACTCTAGAAGAAGAAGGGGGATTATAGATGAACAAATAAGATAAACTAATTGAGAGGGATGGGAGTGGGGAAGAAAGAAATTTCCTAATGCACATGCTGTACATTAACAAACACATCAAAATCAATTACTAAGCCAAACTTGATAAAGAGGGAGGTGGAGGGAATTGGGTAAGGACTTATTGAGTGATGTGTGCATGCATGCCTCTACCATCTTGTACTACACTAAGATGTATGACTACAATGCACCAATAAAAAATTAAATTAAATTAAAAAATGTAATTTGCCAAAATTGTTTAAGTTCCTTGTCAAACCCTCAAAATGCCTACCTGCCATAACTATTCAATGTTTACTCTCATTTATTTTATTACTAGGGCTTAAGTTTTTCTATAATTGCTAATTATAGAAAAAGGAAACATGAAATTAACATTATTATGTACCTATTATGTTTTATTCAACACACTATGAGATTAATTTATGGTGTTTTATCTATCATGAGCTCATTAATTGTCATTATTCCACATTATTTTATGGATAGCATTAAATCTGTTTTTGATTTATGAACATATCTGTTGCATAAATTTTGGGCTCTATGAATAATACCACTAAATTTTATTTTACAGAAAGGTTGCTGCAGTTTTTTAAATTTTTGGTTGGTGCATGTATTTTGTCATACATGAGTTTGAGTTTCTTGCAGGTGTGTAACAAGAAAGGGTATTTCTGTGTAGTGAAATTTTGTAACCAGTTATGTAAATAACAAAAATATGATATTTCTAAATAATTCTATTTAGCATCCTTTTAGCTATTTTGAAAGTTACTCTATATCTTTTCAAAACTTAGTATTGGTAATTTTTACTGTTTTAGTCTTTCCAATCTATGGATAGAATTTTTGCAGTTTGAATTATCAATTTATTGACAACTAAAATGATTTAATACCTTTTCTAAAGTTTTATTTAGTATAAATTTGAGTATATATTTTTAAATGCCAGTTCAAATTTTTTTCTTAACCTCTTAATGAGATTTCCAGTCTCTCTATTCAATTTGTGGAAGCTATTTATGTATTTTTTAGTTACATCTTATATATATATATATGATCATATGCATATTTATATGCATATATGAAATAGGAATTTTGTATGTCACATGTTATATAACAAAAATGAATAAATACATGCATAGAAGTATAATGCATGTAGGTCCCACTACCTCCAGGTTTGGAAAATATTTCTGGATTTAAACTCAGATCTACTTTCTAGGAACATTGCCAGTTCATTGCTCTGCATGGTTCTTGGATTAGCCCTCTAAAATTCATGTCTCTTCCATAACATTCTTTACCCATTTTGAGAAAATTTTAAGAAGATTTCATTTTGCTTTTGTCAGGCAGTTTGAGTAAAACACAGATTTCTTTAATCTACTTAAGACTGAGGTAACTTGAAGCTGATTAAATTCTTTATGAGAGCTAGTTTATCTCTGTTCCATCATAGCTGCTTAACTTCATCTCTTCTATGATCTTATTTGGAAATGTGGAATTCTTTTTCAGTCCCTTCAATCATTCTAGCCATAAGCTATAATTTTTAATTCTTTGCTTCAGCAGACTACCAAAACCTTAACTTACCTTTCAGCCTCTTGACCTTTTACCTAAATATCTACAAATGCTTCCAGGGAAAACTGGCAAATGAATCTCTCTCCATCTCTCTCAAATACCATTTCTCTCAAAAATCCATCTCTCTCAAATACCATTTCTCTAGTAAATCATAACTTTCAAAACCTGGCTGCCATGATAGCCCTAACTCGAAACTTATATGTTATTTTTGGCTTTGTGAAACTGCTACACATTTTATTGAGATTTCTAGTGTCCTGGCCACCATGGCTCGCCTTGGAATTTTCTGATAATATCAGTGGGTGTGAAGAGCCCCACCCATTGCCTGCTAGCTCAAAGACCTAAAAATAGCGCCGAGCGGAAGCTCTGTGAGGCCCATTAAGCAGTAAACAACTTTCAGGAAGTCCGGTAACCGGAGCATGGGGCGCACGGGAACACAACATACCACTGTTTGTAACAAATGAGCTAATTTTGCATGGAGCAAGTGATCTGAGTGCTGATTGGCTGCTTGGGATATATAAGCGGGGAGCGGGGAGCGGAGAGAAGAGAGTATGTAAGAGCCTGGGATAATAAAGAGTCCGAAGAAGATCGTCTCCGGTGTCGTGCTTGAAAGCGGCAAGTGGTGGCCCGTACGGGGAATCTCTCTCAACGAGACGGTCAGAACTTTGGACTTTCCAGGGCAGCCGGCTGGTAAGTTCTCCTGTGAAGAGGGAGGCTCTACAAAGTAGAGGATCATAAGATTGTTCTTTCCCAACTCCGTTTGAGGACGAAGGGGAGCTCCTTTGAGGGGAGGATTTATAGGGTAGTATACTCTCAGGCTGGACCTGAGGCTGAATAGGTATGGGAAATAATCCATCTCATCCAATACAAAAGGCTTTAAAAGCCTTATTAAACGGAAAGGGGTTAAAACTTAGGGATAAGACTATTCAGGGTTTTTTGAGCCAAGTGGATGAGGTGGCCCCTTGGTTTGCAGTATCAGGAAACTTGACCCTGGCAAGTTGGGATAAGTTAGGGAAGGATATTAAAAGGGCAGAGAAAAACAATCAAGTCACGGGAGGAACTTATCCTTTGTGGCGCCTCGTCAGGGCATGTTTGGAGCAGAAATACTACAAACCGTTAGTGCGAGAGGGACAAGTGGCACTTGATCTGTTAAAAGAGGAACGGTCCACTTCCTCTCACCCAGCTAGTGAACTAGGCTCTGAAGGGGAGGGGGACTCGGACGAGGAACTTGCGGCAATAGAGGAGGAAGTCAGCAGATTAACCCTAGCTACGGGCCCCTCGCAGGGCTCTGTTCCTCTGCCCTATAATCCCTCAGCTCCAGGACAAAGCGGAGGCCGCTCCTTTAATGAAAAGGTATGGCGTGAGCCGGAAATGTTACTATCCAGACAGGCTTTCCCCGTGTTTCAACCACAAGGAGGAGGACCTCGGTATCATGAGCCTTTAGATTATAAGCTTATAAAACATATTGCTGAGTCCGTGCGGACTTATGGTACCAATGCTGCATACACCGTAGCCACCTTAGAAAGCATTTACAGGTATGCCATGACCCCTGGAGATTGGCAGAACTTGGCCCGAGCGGCTTTGACCCCAGGACAGTATTTAGATTGGAAGGCTTTCCTTATTGAGTTCGCAGCAGAGCAAGCAGCGGTGAATCAGGCCGCAGGACAACCTGCCTGGAATTTGGATATGCTTTTGGGACAGGGACAATTTGCTAACAACCAGACCTGTTACCCTCAACAAGTGTATGATCAGATAAACAATTTGGCCACCAGGGCATGGAAAAGTTTGCCTAATAAAGGGGAGGTGTCAGGCAATCTTACTAAGATAATTCAAGGTCCCACTGAGCCTTTTTCTGATTTTGTGGCTAGGATGGTAGAAGCTGCTGGACGAATATTCGGGGATGTCGATGCAGCCATGCCACTTGTTAAACAGCTTATTTTCGAACAATGTAATACTGAATGCAAACAAGCTATAAATCCATATAAAAGTAAAGGTTTAGAAGTATGGATGAAGTTATGTAGAGAACTCGGCGGACCTTTAACCAACTCGGGGCTCGCTGCGGCTATCATGCAAGCATCTGGCAGGCAAAAGGGCAATAACAACACCCGACTAGGAAATTGCTTTTCATGTGGGGTGGCAGGGCATTTAAAAAGAGACTGCCCAAAACGAGGCTCTCTCTCTCAAAAGAGCCCACCAGACCTATGTAAGAGATGTAGAAAAGGCAGACATCCCGCCTCAGAGTGCCGGTCCGTTAAGGATATTGACGGCAATATCCTACCGTCCCATGATCAGTCGGGACAGGGTCGCCCGCTGTCAAAAAACGGGAAACGGGGCCCCCATCCCCAGGGCCCTTACAAGTATGGGGGCCAACAAATGTACAATGCTATAGAGACACACCAAACACCCCAATGGCCCAATCTCCAACCGCCCAAGGAATCCGGAGAGCCACTCCCGGTTCAGCGGGATTGGACCTCTGTGCCACCACCCGGCTGGTATTAACCCCTCGAATGGGAATTCAAATTATGTCGACTGATATGTCAGGGCCATTACCCCCAGAAACGGTGGGCATAGTTTTGGGGCGATCATCATCCACCATGAAAGGCCTAATAACTCATCCTGGAGTTATTGACCAAGATTATGAGGGCGTTATAAAGGTTATGGTCTCCGCCCCCAGAGGAATTGTTGCCATCTCTCCTGGTGATCGGATAGCGCAGCTGTTATTATTACCTAGTCTACATTCTCTCTTCCCTTCAAAAAAGGAACAGCGAGGAGAAAAAGGGTTTGGGTCCTCTGGTACTAATATAATATCTCTCGCCTTTGATATGGGAAAACGACCTTTAATTACTTTGAAAGTGGAGGGAAAGCCGATTCTAGGATTGCTTGATACAGGGGCAGATACTAGTGTAATTGCTTCTAAGGATTGGCCCCCCTCCTGGCCCATAAAAAAGGCTGACACACAGCTTAGAGGATTAGGATACATTAAAACACCTGATATTAGTGCTAGACCCCTTCATTGGGAGGACCAAGAAAAACATTCTGGGACCTTTACACCCTATATGCTGGAAATTCCGGTCTCCTTGTGGGGTCGAGATCTACTTCTGGACATGGGATTCCGATTACATAATGAATATTCTCCCCAGGCGCTACATATGTTTAACAAGCAAGGTTTTCATCCATCATTTGGATTAGGGCAAAACCTACAGGGACGGAGGAGCCCTGTCCCCACTGAAGGACAAAACACTAAACAGGGATTGGGTTTTGTGGAGTAGCCACTGGGGAGGCAATTCCCATCACTTGGAAGACGGGGGATCCAGTATGGGTTTCCCAGTGGCCTCTCCCCCGTGAAAAATTGGAAGCAGCAAAAGAGTTAGTAAAAGAACAACTAAAATTAGGACATATCCAATCATCCACATCACCCTGGAATACCCCTATATTTGTAATAAAGAAAAAATCAGGAAAATGGAGACTATTACATGATCTCCGAGCCATAAATGAACAAATGCAAGTTATGGGACCAGTCCAACGTGGACTCCCCCTTCTCTCAACTATTCCAAAATTCTGGCCAATTATAGTGATTGATATAAAAGATTGCTTTTTCTCTATACCATTAAATCCTCTAGATACCCCACGTTTTGCTTTTACTGTGCCATCCCTAAACCAAGAGCAAATTGACCAGAGATATGAGTGGAGAGTGCTCCCCCAGGGTATGGCGAATAGCCCCACTCTTTGTCAACTATATGTGGATGCTGCCTTACAACCTGTTAGGGATAAATTCCCTCCATTGCGTTGTCTCCATTATATGGATGATATCCTATTAGCCTGTGAAAATGAAAAGGTACTGGATGAAGCGTATTGTGTGCTTGTTAAAGCCCTTGAGGAAAAGGGTTTAGTTATAGCATCTGAAAAGGTTCAAAAGGGCACTGTCACCCATTTTTTGGGAAATATTCTTTATCCCAATTTTGTCACGCCTCAAAAGGTCACCATTCGTACAGACCAGTTACACACTTTAAATGATTTTCAAAAGTTATTAGGAGATATTAATTGGATACGTCCTGCTTTAGGAATCCCAAATTTTATGCTAAAACCTTTATATGATATCCTCAAAGGAGATTCTTCCTTAACCTCTCCTAGAATGCTGACTGCTGAAGCCCGGGAAGCCTTAAGTTTGGTAGAACAAGCTTTAACTAAGGCTTCCCTTAAGCGCATTTCACCGAGGGATTCTATTTGGGCATGCATACTGGCTACTGAGCTCCAACCCACTGGGGTCTTATGGCAACAAGGACCTCTATTATGGATTCATCCTAAACTATCTCCTCAAAAGGTTATTGAGTATTATCCCTCTATGGTGGCAAAGGTTGCTGTTCTTGCCATACAGCAATGTATTCAACATTTTGGCCAAACCCCTAATAAGCTTATTGTTCCCTATAGTAAACACCAAATATTAATTTTACAAACCTCCCTGGATGATTGGGCTATATTACGATGTGTGTTTAATGGAGAGATAGATAATCACTTACCTAAAGATCCTATATTACATTTTGCAACTCAACATCCTATTATCTTTCCAACCATAACCAGAAGAACACCTATACCCTTCGCTATCAATATTTTTACTGATGGATCAAAATCTGGCCTTGGAGCTTTTATGATAGAAGGACAAAAACCCATAGTTGTTCAATATCAGCATATATCACCTCAGCTAGTTGAACTAAATATTATATTAGAAGTGTTTGAGAGATATGATTCTTCCTTTAATTTGTTATCGGACTCCTCCTATGCTGTAGAGATGATAAAGTCCCTTGAATGTGCGGGGCAAATATCAACACATACGCCCATCCACTACTTGGCATCTAAAATTCAACATTTAATTTTGATGAGGAAAAATCCCTTTTATGTACAACATATTAGGGCACATACAGGCTTACCAGGGCCTGTTGCCCAAGGTAATGATTATGTAGATAAGCTTACGAAGATGCCCATGATTTTCTCTCTCACCCCACTTCAACGGGCACAAGATTTTCATCGCCAGTTTCATGTAAATGCTAAAACTTTACAGATTAAATTTAAAATTCCTCGTTGTCAAGCCCGTGACATCATCAAGGCCTGTGGTACTTGTGCACCCTTTATCCCCTCTTCTAATGTTGGTGTTTGCCCACGTGGGTTGCTCCCCTTACATTTATGGCAAATGGATGTGACCCATATACCTGAATTTGGCTCTGTTAAGTATGTACATGTTTCTGTTGATACTGTTTCTGGAATTATATATGCTTCTACTCACACAGGGGAAAAAGCTCGTGACGTTATCGCTCATTGTCTTGAAGCTTGGGCAGCATGGAATATGCCAAAAGAAATAAAAACTGATAATGGTCCGGCTTATACCTCACAAAAATTTCAGTCTTTCTGTAAACAGATGGGCGTAACATTAAAACATGGCCTTCCATATAATCCTCAAGGACAGGGCATTGTTGAACGCGCCCATCGCACAATAAAAGAATGTCTAATAAAACAAAAAGGGGGAATAGGTGAGAATCTGAAACCAAGGCAGCGATTATCTTTGGCACTTTTTACTTTAAATTTTTTAAATTTAGATATTAATGGCAAATCGGCCGCAGATCGCCATTTTTGTCCTTCTAGTATTCCCCATGATATGGTAAAATGGAAAGATGTCCTCACCGGAAAATGGAAGGGACCTGATCCGGTACTCACATGGGCCAGAGGCTCTGTTTGTGTTTTCCCACAGGAAGGAACCGATCCGATTTGGATCCCAGAGAGACTGACTCGTCAAATAATATCGCAAGATGGCGCCTCAGGGATGGATACACCTGATCACCATGCTGATCTGGACAAAACCAGTATGGAGTGAGCAACAATGGGGTATTTTTACAGCTTTTCCATTTCCATTACCATTGAGTTGCTCCTCCCAGACCTTCCCTAGAAATTTTACTACAAATGCATCTCTAGAACTTCTCGGGAGCTTTCCCAACATCTTACAGGCAACTGGAGCTGGGAGTTTGATAAACTCACCGAACAATTACGTGCTGAAATCATCAAGGTCAACACCACCCGAATCGACCCCAAAGTGGCCCAAACGCTGGCGTCCCGGATCCAGAAGGCAGCATTCCATCTAAAAGAATGGGCCGGGTTGGGAGCATTGGGATTTTGTTTTGTTTTCCTGTGCATTCTATGTCTCTGTTGCCTGAGACGTTTATTTCTGCAGAGGGCCAAGGATCAGATGCTCCTAGCTCAGGCTTTCATGGCGGTTGAAGCAGGACAATCGCCTACTGTTTGGCTAGCCGCAATGGAAAAATCATAAAGCAGAATGTCAGCAAGGACTGCACTTGGGACCCCGGGAGGGTGCATCCCAAGGAGGATATGCTCAGCTGCATACGGGTTACCACTGTATTGCTCGCCCGTCCCTGCAAAAAAGGTGGTGGCAAATAATTGCATAAACTATAGCAGGGGTTGAGTCCTCTATCCTCTTCTGCTTAAAAACAAAAAGGGGGAACTGTGAAGAGCCCCACCCATTGCCTGCTAGCTCGAAGACCTAAAAATAGCGCCGAGCGGAAGCTCTGTGAGGCCCATTAAGCAGTAAACAACTTTCAGGAAGTCCGGTAACCGGAGCATGGGGCGCACGGGAACACAACATACCACTGTTTGTAACAAATGAGCTAATTTTGCATGGAGCAAGTGATCTGAGTGCTGATTGGCTGCTTGGGATATATAAGCGGGGAGCGGGAAGCGGAGAGAAGAGAGTATGTAAGAGCCTGGGATAATAAAGAGTCCGAAGAAGATCGTCTCAGGTGTCGTGCTTGAAAGCGGCAAGTGGGAGGTATTCTGATGCACGATAACCCATTCTAGCTGGAAGTATGAACTCACCATTTTTAGGTGTGATTGGGAATGCTATTCTGCCTATATAAAATATAATCTGAAATTCATAATTTATTAACAGTATACATTTTGTAAATTTACAAATTTGTATGTTTTTTCTTATATATGGAAGAAAATAATAAAGACATTAAATAATATATAGAGAGACCAGTAGGATAGTAGAAGGAGAGCTGGGGAGAGGTTAAAAGAGGAATGAGGAAAACAGTCCAAATGATACTATGGAAAATATATAAAGTATTATTAACAACTTTATTAACATGCATGGGATGAGAGAGATGGGGCATGAGAGCAGAGTGGGATGCACAAAAGAACACACAAAGAACTATGTGCATGTATGTTTGTATTACACTGAACCTCACTGATGTATAACAGCAAACCAGTAATAAAAGTACTTCAAAAAAGATAAAACTTTTCAGCATATGATTACATTTCAGCAACCTTCAATGAATCATGGCAATACATATATACTCTAGAAAAAGTTATGTCAAAAATGTGTTCAGTTATGTCTTTACAAACAAAATTTTCAAATATAAATTTTATAAATGCAAACAGTAAGCATATGTCATGATTTTGATTGTTTGCATGTCATCAAAAAGATGTCTTTAATAACATTGAAAATAATAAGAACTGATCTGTAATAAGCACACATACAGGCTGATCATATTCAACTGGTGCCTGTCAAAGACTCCATTCAGTTTTCTATTCCTACTTTGGGGGTGAAAAAATTTAAGGACAGTGAGAATAATTTATTTTGCATGCTATTATCTGAAGAAAAGCAGCCTACAATTCAACTATATTAATGAATTCCCAGATATGGTCCACTGTCAGACTTTTTAATTGATGTAATTTCAAGCCATTTCAACCATAAGTTTTGGAAAATTTATTTTCTAGGAGATATTTATAAGAATATATCACCAGCAATAGATGAATGGATTACAAAACTGTGGAATATGTACACAATGGAATTTTACTCAGCCATCAAAAAAAAACTTAATTACATCATTTTCAGAGAAATGGATGGAACTGGAGGACATTATGCTAAGTGAGATTAGTCAGTCACAAAAAATAAGAAATTAGATCTTTTCCCTAATGTGTGAGAGTTAGGGAGAATTGGGTCATAGGAGGAACTGTAGATGAAAAAGAAAATCCTATGGAAGAGCAAACAAGGCAACTTAAAGGAGGATAAAGGAGGGGGGAAGAGGAAAATTTCTAAAACACACAATGTACTTAAACATATCAAAGTCAACCACTAAGCTGAGCAAGGGAGGGAGGGAAGGAGAGGGAATGGGGTGGGAATTGGGTAGGGGTTAAATCAGTGATGTGTGCATGTCTCTACACACAAGTTTTTTACCCCAATATGATGTATGAATATAATGCACCAATAAAAAAAGAGAAAAATAAAATAAAATAAAAAAAGAATATATCAGGCAGTATTTGCATGAACTTGCCATATAGTCCTGTTGTATGCTACTCTAAGAGAATTCTTATAGAAATATTTTTGTATTAATCTGCCACTGACCATGAAGACATCATCTCCTTTGCCTGACACAGTACCTGGAATACAAAGCAGTTATTAAATATGAATCTAGTGAATATAATATTTATTATTATTGTTATATTGACTAAATGATCAGTTTTGTCCAAGAAGATATAAGATTAAGAGAAAAAGCGAGATTACTGGATGTTCTTTATTTATAAATTATGATATATGTTACAATACCTTAACATAAATATTAGCAACTATATTATTTTATTTTATTCTTTTTTGCATTGTTGAGAATTAAATTCAGAAACTTTTACATGCTAGATAAATGTTCTACCACTGAGCTATAAGCCAAAGCCTATAATTTTATTTTTACTTAAGCTTTTATATATGATAAAATTAGTATTTACACAGTCCAGTAACTGAATTTGCATAGATAATGGTTTAAACATTTAAAAATTAAATTATTATTCAAATGCATGCTCTATGTGTAAGAAATTATACATTGAGTGTATGTACCATAATTTTATAATTCATTTGTCTGTTAACTGACACTTAGGCTGGTTTCCTAGATTGGCTATCATGAATTGGAAATATATGTTTCCCAATAGTAATCTGAATTTATTCCCTGTGGGAAGACTTCTAAGACTGGTATAGTTGGGTCTGATGGTGACTCCATTCCCAGTTGTTTAAGAGACCTCCATACTGATCTCTATAGTGGCTATACTAATTTGCAATCCCACCAAGAGTGTATAAGAGCTCCTCTTTTTCCACATTCTAGCCAACATTTATTTTTGTGTGTATTCTTGATGATTGCCAGTCTAACTGGAGTTAGGTAGAATCTCAGTGTCATTTTGATTTGCATTTCCCTGGTTGCTAGTGATGTTTACTCAGCCATAAAACAGAACACAATCATGTCATTTGCAGAAAAATGGAGAGAATGCAAAAATATTATGCTAAGAGAGATTATCCAGTCACAGAGAGTGAAGGGTCATGTTTTGATTCATATGTGGAAGCTAGAGAGAAAGTAGGAAAGAGAGATTTCAGATAAATGAGGGGAGATGCTAGTGGAATGAAGGAAGGGGCTTGAAAAGTAAGGTGGGGAGAAGAAAGGGAAAATAATGATGGAAACTATTCAAAAAATCTTTTGTTCATATATAATACAGTTATCTCTATCAATGTATGTATTACCTATGGGAGCAGGAAAGGATCTGGAGGGAAACCCACAACCCATTCTGTTGTGCATGTACGTTTCTATCACTCTGAACCTCAATATGATGTATAATTATAATGCACCAATAAAAAAGAAGCAGATAAATTCACAAGAATAGAATCCATGAATAATAAAGATTGATTGTATTTGGAATAAGAATGTAGCTTAATGCTGATAGTTTGGTAAGATTTGTGATGTGAGAATTAATATTCCCTGATTTGTTTGAGCCAAAAGGTCAGGATTGGCAGCAAAGGAGGCAGCGTATTATACAGCATATCAAACAAAAGTAGATGTAATCCTGGTTCCACCAGTGTTATAAAAACAACTGATTCATTTGCCTATACAAATGGCCAATAAATGTATGAAAAATACTGAATATCATTAGCAATCAGAGAGATGCAAATCAAAACTACCCTGAAGTTTCACCTAACTCCAATTAGAATGGAACCCATTCAAAGCACAAACAGCAACAAATGCTGGATGTGGTAAGTGGGAACTCTAATACCTTGTTGGTGGGACTGCAAATTAGTGTAACCATTTTGGAAAACAGTATGGAGGATCCTCAGGATGGGAACAAACCTACCATATGATCCAGCAATACCACTTCTGAGTATCTAACCAAAAGAATGGAAAGCAAACTACCAAACTAATGCATGCATATCTATGTTCATAGCCTCACAATTCACAATTGCCAAACTGTGGAACCAGCCAAGATGTCCATCAACAGATGAATGGATTACAAAATTATGGGGTATGTACACAATGGAATTTTACTCAGCCCAAAAGTAGAACAAAATTATGTAATTTACAGGGAAATAGATGGAACTGGAAAACATTATGCTAAGTGAGATTAGCCAGTCATAAAAAGCAAAAAAAAAAAAAAAATCAGATGCTTTCCCTAATTTCAGAAAGCTAGGGAGAAAAAGGGTCATAAGAGGAACTCTGGACGAAGAAGGAGAAACTATAGATGACCAAATAAAGTAAACTAACTGAGGGTGATGGGAGTGGGGAAGAGAGAAATTTCCTAATGTACATGGTGTATATTCACAAACATATCAATCACTAAGCCAAACACAAGAAGAAGAAAGAGAAAATGGGGTGGGAATTTGGGAAGTGCTAAATGACTGTTGTGTGTGTATGCCTCTACCATCTTGTACCCATTAAGGTGTATTACTACAGTGCACCAATAAAAATTAAAAAAAAAAAACAACAAAACTACGGGTGTGGTGACACATGCTTGTACTCAGCATTTGCGAGACTGAGATCTGAAGATCGCGGTTTGCAGATAGCCTCAGCTGGATAGTGAGGGTCTCCGCAACTTTGTGAGACCTTGTTTCAAAATAAAGAATAAAAAATAGGGTAGAGGGTGTAGCTTGGAGGTCGAATGCCACTGGTTTCCATTCCCATATCGAAAAAAAAAAAAATTCAACCAACCAACAAACAAAAAATAAAAAACCAAGAAAACAATTTCCCAGAAAGAAAAAAAAAAAACAACTGGTATGCTACATCACTGCTGGACATTAATTAATCTACCTGTAAAATGGGTATAGAAACATTAATCACAACTAAATTGTGATGGGACTAACTGAGATATCATGTGTGTAGGAATTTAATCAAATCAATCAAATGTTTAATAGAGGACAACCATCTTTTTAATTAACTGAATTAATTCTTAAGAATAATTAAACCCTTTGAACCAATCAGAACTCCATCAATCTTATCTTTATTAAGTTATATTTTCTTCTAGAAATTTTAGATGGCAATTTCTCAGTGACCCAGAATCTAATATAGAGAAAGAAATATGGACGTAAAACTACTCCATCTGAGTCAAAACTGAAAAATGCTTTTGTAAGCTAAGTGAATGTTGACCTTTGTTTTAAATTATTGCATGACACCAATCTCATATGTATATATTATAATCTTATTAATAAAACATCATTTTAAAGCAGAAAAATAAATCATACATTAATTAACATATAAAAATATATAAGGCAGTGCAAAATTAAAATATGTAAGTAGCAATTTTTATGAGATTGGATAAAACCTTTCAAAGGAAAACACCAGAGACAGATTTATAGGAAAATATTAATAGAAATTGCTACATAAAATGTCTTAAGCCAAAAAATCATTAGCAATGTTATAAAACAAATGTAAACATAAAAGCTATTTTATTTTATGATATTAAACATTAATATCATTATTTATTTTGAAAATCTATAGAGCAAATTCAACTCCTATAACATATATTTCACAGTATTAAAATTATAAAAACTCCACCACTGTCCTGATACTTCTCTTAAAATGTGGATACTTTGCATCTTCATTTCTGAATTGTCTAAATTTTGAGAGGTTTTTGGTTGTGTGTGTGCACGTGTGTATGTGTGTGCTTGTATGTGTAGTACTGGGTATTGATCCCATGGACAATCTACCTTTGAGCTACACACCAGCCCTATTTTATTCTGTTCTTTATTTTGAAACAGGGTCCCACTAAATTGCAGAGGACCTCACTACTTACTGAAGCTGGCCACAATTGACAATTCTCCTGTCTCAGCCGCCCAAGTACTGGGATTACAAAATGCCAAGGTTAATTAGGTGTTTTTTTCCCCTCAATTTTATTTACTTCCAAATCTAATGTGTTAAATGATGTTTATAATCTAACTATATAATCCACCCATTTTTCTCCTAGTCTTTGTCATCCCAAAATAAAATATTTTCTTGTTAAAAACCATGAAATAATGTTACAGCTGATTTATTTGTACTAGATAAAAACTAGACACAACCCAAATGCTATCAACAAGTGAGAAATTGTAGTATCAAAGTAATAATACTCAGTAACAGAAAAACAATATAATAGATACATCTTAAAGTATTTATGCTGAGTCAAAAAAGGCAGATTAAAAAAAGAGTGCCTATGGATAACTGGCTTATATTGTCTGAAAATTAAAACTAGTTATGTGGGAATGACATGGAACTAGTCACTTTAAAGAGGAACGAGGAAGCTGGGTAGAATGGCACATATTTGTAATCTTGGTACTTTAGAGTCTGAAACAGAAGAATCACAGGTTCGAGGCCAATTTTAGCAATTTAGTGAAAATCTCAGTAAATTAGGGAGAGTTTCATTTTAAAAATAATCAACCCTCAGTATCAAAATAAAAATAACTGGGGGTGTAGCTTTGAGGTAGAATGCTCCTGGGTTCAATCCCAAGTACCAAAAAACAAAGTGACACAAGAAAATTGAGAATGATGTACATGTTCATACTCTTGATTGGGGTCTTTGTTTTGTGTGTGCACACATATATTCATACTTATCAGATAGTATTATCTAAGTGTATGCAATGTATGTACATTAGATAGCAATAAAAATCACAATTGTAAAATATAAATAAACTAATACAGTATTCTATTAACATGTATAAATCATGGAAACATAATAAAGTCCGTAGAAAATGTTCTAAACACATGCATGATTACTGCGAAGCTCAAACACAAGCAAAATGAAGAAGCATATGTTATTGATAGTCTTTTATCATTGATATGTTATTTGTTCATAAGTGTTCATTAATTTTTACTTTAAGCCTAGTATACTGCATATATTTTGCTTATATAAAATAATTTTCTATGAAAAAATATACAAGTAAAATCAGTAATACAGTGCAAGTTGTAATAATTATTATTCATCAATGGGTTGTTCTTAGGTGTTAATGGAGTAAAATGTGCTTCAAGTCATTAATGATGATGGTGATAGTCATGTAAAATATCCATAGAAAAAATTTCTAAGGGAGCCCTTTCATATGGAAGCCATTTCATCATATACTAATAATACATTATTAGTTAGTTCACACACACACAAACACACACACACACCTTTTTAAAATGGGCTTTTATTGGTGTATTGTAATCACACATCATACCGAAGTTCAGAGTGACAGGGACATACATGCACACAGCTACATGGTGAACTTCTCCCTGAATCCCACTGTAATCCCTTCTCTTCTATACACGATAATAAGATTGGTATTGATCATTTCATATATAGACCTTTAATATATGACACTATGGATTCTAAAATTTGTTTTTATTTACAATAATTGAATTTGCTTTCAGACAAATCTATAACATATAATCCATATATTTTTATTCCCCAACTCATCATATTATCTCATTTAAGCATCTCAAATATAAGATGTATCAAAGACATAATATGAATCTATTAGTAACAGTCAACTGTTAATAGCATCTCAAGACTTAATAGTACAAAATAGTGAATAAATATGTTCATATTAATTAAAATGTTATGATTATGACAAGAAAAATTTTAAATTATCCTGGAAAAGAATTATTCTGCCAAGTTTTAAAATTTTAGCTACAATTTTAGGTATTTCAATAAGGAACATTATTTGTATGGTACATAACATGGCAGAAACATCTGGTGTTTATGCATTTTCTACTAAATCACAGATGACTAATTATTTTGCATGTGTCAGAAAAAAAAATTGATTAATCACCCATCCTTGGTAGCCTAATGTTCTACAATTGAGTTATGCTCCTGTAAGTTTTAGCCTTCTCTATGTTGTGACCAGTCTTAACTCCAGATTTATTTATCTCCACATTTTTTTCAAATTTTTATATATTCTTGAACATCTTTGCTTGTACATGAATTTTAACATATTTGATGGATGCATTGAAATTTTTTTTTGGTTTTGATTACTTGAACACAGATACATTTGGCAAGAAATGCTATCTTTACATTGCTAAGACTCCCCATCCTGAAAATATCTGCTGATTTATTTAGGGTGATATATATGTATACAATTTTATAGCTTATTTTATAGATTTTACACATTTTTACTAATTTGTGTAAAATAATTCACATTATAAATAATTTAATAATCTGTATAATTTTTGCTAAGTTATATTTGTAATATATAGGCAGGTGATGATTATTATATATTGATTATTATGTAACCTTTAAGTGGGATTCATAATGCCTAATTTAGGCTAACAAAAAATAAAAGTTCGCACTTTAAATAAAGAAATAAATTTAGACTAACCGCTCTAAAAGAGACTAGCTTTTAAAGCTATTTTACTGTCAGTGTTTTATTGTGCTCTCCAAGGAATTTAAAAGCAGCAGAGTTTCCCTAATGGCTGTCCTTTGTTTGATTTGTTTTGTTTTTCACCTCCTTTATTTACAATAACTCACACTTGTTCTGAATTTAAATAACACTCTTAATATGACACTATTTTAAAATCTGTTTGACTTAAATCAGTTTAAAATTTAAAATTTAAATGTCTGATTTAAATCTGCTCAAAAATTTTAAATTAATTTAAAAATCTGTTTAAAATTAATGTTCAGACGACAATGTTTAGTGGTATTAAAAACAATGGGCAAAGACATTCTTTGCAAGAGAAGAATCAGATTATGACACATGTGTTCACAAAGGAATCTCCTTCACTGCCAGAGCCAGTTTTCATAATCCCTCCTCTCAGAAGGACTTAATCACCTCATGACACCACTGATTTGTGTGTTACACACTGTCTTTTTCAAAATACAAATTATCATTATAGTTATCTTATTTATCTTATTATTTATAAGTAATCAGGCCCCAGAAAGCTTTTCTTAGAGCTGAAAGATAAGACTCACAGGTCCTGAACTCTGTTATGAAAAGGTCATTGGATAGGACTTGGGCTGCTCTTCCTCAGAGAAGGGTCCATAGATGCATAGATGGTTAATTAATGAAGATTATGCCAGAGGTAGTTACTCCTTTAAAATCATCTTTCTTCCATTGTTAAAATAATCTACATGTTTTAAGTGGACCCTTTTTCTCTCAGCTAAATACAATAGTTTTGCATCTTCCTTGCAGAGAGATAAGGAATGGTGACTAAATTCTGGGTGATAGATATGAGAGAAAGAATATGTATATGTCTATATATGTATGTATATATATCATATTTATATCTTTGTCTATATTTATATCATTTTCTTGGCTATAAAACTAATTGCATCTATTTCATTTACTTATTACCTTTTGATTAGCTGAAACACAGAGAGGATGTAAGATATAATGTCATTGTTAGCTATTTTATAAGACAATTAAATCTTGAGGATAATTTGGAGACATGGGTATAAAGGAACTGTTTTCTCAACACCATTTGACCACTATTCTAGGCACTGGCCATTTATATTAGGTATCTGATATGGAAATAATTGTCTATCTTGCCTAAATAATTATTACTCTTAAAGTAGCTAAATCTGTGTACTAACT
The DNA here is from genome assembly GCF_963383645.1 of Muscardinus avellanarius. Lineage (NCBI taxonomy): Eukaryota > Metazoa > Chordata > Mammalia > Rodentia > Gliridae > Muscardinus > Muscardinus avellanarius. The sequence continues at coordinate 55,874,433 of NC_137789.1, read as the reverse complement.
AGCTTGTTTTATTTAATTTTATTATCCCACATTCAAAACTAAAAGAGCTAAGGCAAGTTTTTTGTTTAATTATAAGATATATTTAATTATATTGCTTTCCTGAATGTATTAAATTGAATACTTTTATCTTCATTTTATTCTTTAGAATTTCAATTTTTATATATTTCAATATTTTATAACTTTATGTTGTTCATACAAAATAGAAAATACTATCTTATTTATATAGGAATTATCAACATATTAAAACTAACTTAATGACTTTTGTATTTGTGAGCCCATTCCAAAATATAAGTTTTAAGAACTTATTAGATAATTTTAGACCAGGGAAACAGGAGCGAAAACAACTGTAGTGTGTGGAAGAAAAGAAAAAGAGCCAATATTGAAGGGAGGGCATTAAGGAATGGAACAAGCTTATCTGCTGCTTGGACTCATAGGAAATTTTCAGAGAGGCAAAGGGAAACTCTGGCAGGGCGTGGTGGTGCGTGCTAATCCCCGCACCTGGGAGGTGGAGACAGGAGGATCACGCAGGTTCAAAGCCAGCTGCGCTGGTTTAAGAGACCCTGTTTTCAAATAAAATTTAAAAAGTATAAAAATAGGATTCTGGGAGTGCAGCCCGGAGGTAGAAGGGTTTCTAGGAACCCCAATACCACCAAAAAATAAAAATAAAAAAAGAAACTCTGGCATCTCCAAAAATTTACACAAGGAGAGTGAAAGTACACATTCCTTTACTAGTTTTCATATTCCTTTAAACAAAATGTTTCAATAGGGCAGCATCTGTGGTCTTCTTTCACATGCTACTCCTTGTTCTTTTCCAGAGAGGCCAGCTCCCCGGAAGACCTGGAGTGCACAGAGGAAGGGAAGGAGCTGGGACTCTCCGTGACGGTGTAACCACTGAGCAGTCCCTACTGGGGCATATGTCACAGCAACACAGATGCTGTTTTGCTTAGGCGAGAAGAGTTGAAATGTACAGCAAGATGTTGCCCTGTGGTTTCTATGAGTGACTAGAGGGACATAGTTAGCACATTAGATAATCAAGATGATTTACTCTTTACCACTAAGTTGTTGGCAACAAAGCTCTTTGGAGCCTTTCCCTAGGGGAAGTCTAACAGCTTGCAAAAAATGTATTTAGTGCCAGGCAATTCTCCTGGAGCATCCACAATAACGTTAAACAGAATGCATCTGAAGAAGCAAAGCATAGGACTGAAAAATGGTCCAGAGACCAGTTTAGTAGATGTGGATATTAAAAAGCCATATGTCTCTCATGAAAAACAAATACTAGAAGCTTTTTATAATGTGCAAGCTTTTAAAAATGTGCTTTAGCATTTTACTTGTAATTATTGTCCAGTGTTAAGGGTAATTTTACGCTTACACATGTGTAAAGGATCTGCAGCCACTAGAGGAGCCTGACTTTTGGAGGAGTCAAATGAGTCAGAAGCAAAGAAGCCCTGAGCATCCAGGGAAGCCTCGCTGTGTGGGGTACACCCAAGTCACTGGTGATGCTCTTCAAGGGGATAAATACTTTCAACCCTCACTACAGTATGTAATAAACCTAGCAAGAGGCCATCTCAATAGACTAGATCTATTCATTTACCTATATTCTGCCTCAACGCAGGTTTATAATTCTCAGGATGCCCTTTATGCCCCAATATAAAAAGTGATCCTATTGTGTGCTAATGCATTTTCTTCTGTAATGCTTTCTTTTCCCTAAGGAATCTGCAAATAATAGATGCTTTTACAGGTTATGTTTGGGGATTAATTATATGGGTGTTTGATCAGTTAAACAAAAGGTACATGTAAGAGAATCATTCATAAAAAAGGGTTAGTTTAATTAACAACCATCACATGTTGAAGAGAATTAAACTGGAAACTATTGGTATTCAAGAGTGATGAAGCCTTTCATAATTATCTGGTTATTTTAAAGCACAATATCTTTTAAAAAATTAAAGATGCTTTTAAAACAACCACTTGAAAATAACCCAGAGGAATTAATGTCAACAATATTTATTAGTGTTGAAAAATCCAGTACACGCTTTATACATTTGTAATTTCTTAGAATACAGAACTGTGATTAAATAACATTTCATACTCGCATAATTTTTCCTATTTATAAGAAAGCATATAGCACCATAAACTATCCATAGTTTTCATTTAGAAATGTGAGAATAAAATATCACCATACTTGGTCTCCTAAGATATTGTTTAATATAGCGATATATTTGTTGAATCATCCTATGAATACAAAATAATGGTCTGTGATGTTTAATACTTATGGTTAAAATCCCATTTTTATGGTTCAAGAAATGTGTGTTGACCCATGCACTCTATATACTGATTTATCTAGTCCACATCTACTGAACCTCAAATGGTTTTCAAAGAGTTCTGAAGATGCCAGTGAACATCTGAAAATATTTTATGATACCTATATTTAAAAAAAGAATTCCCATTACAAAAGAGTTTAAATTGCCCAAACTATAAAAGGATTATTTTTTCTAACAAGTGAACTTGTGTTCTGTTCCTTGTGCCCTTTCTGCATTCTATGGACTCTTTTCAGTAATGCAAGATCAATTCTGCTGGTGCCCAGGCAATTAACTCTTTGGCTGCAGTTCACCTGCTAACTTGAAATTCCATACTCTTGGTCGATGCTGAGACCTGAATCTTACTCACCCTGCACTGGTCTTTGGACTCAGTGTGGAGCTGTTATATGAGCTAAATTTTATCTCCTTTTAGATTTGCTCACTGACACACACAGATGGAGAAAGGCAAGGAGATCTTCAGCAGGGAGTGTGCTCATGGCAAATGACTTTTAAATGCCATTCCTTTTTTTTTTTTTTAAAGAAAAGCAATTTGTATTGCTTAGTCAAAGAAAGTGGTTCCTCTAAAATATGTTATTTGTCTTAATAAAACAGGGCAATTGCATACTTAGAAATTAAAGACTAATCTCTCCTAAGCATGTGGGGGAAGTAATTGTTTTAAGGCGTTTCTCTTTTCCTCAATGTTCTGAGATACCTATTTTTCTTCTATGATGCAAAGAGGAATGCAAAGTGTAAAAAAAAAAGTTTATTATCTGTTTCTTCAAACAGCGAGTACACTTGGTAAATTTCAAATAAAATGTCACTGCTGGTCATCAAGGCCATTCTGCTGCTCTTTTCCTCAGAGATGGCAAGTTTCCTCAGAGAGAAAAACCTACCTTCTGATAGTAGGGATAATGGAGTTCCAGCTATTGTTACTCCATTCTGAGTTATGAAGTACTGCCATTGTTTTCTATCATAGACAGCAAGCACAAAGAGGACTGTGCAATAGCTTAATATAGAAAATAAGTAATACTTGCTTGTCTCTTTTTTCATCATGGGGGGGGTCACTAGAGGCTGAACATAGGGACATTCTACCTCCAAGCCACATTCCTAGTCGTATTTTTTTTTTAAACAGGGTCTTCCGAAGTTACTGAGGGACCTTGCTAAGTTGCTGAGGTTGACCTCAAACCTGCTATTGTCTTGGCTTCCCAAGTACTGGAATTACAGGTGTACACCAACACACTCACTTTCAGCATTGAAAAGAATGTCTGTGTGTGTATTTGCATTTGAAATAGTGGTGAATCAAATGAAAACAAAGGTCAAATATGAAATATTTTACTTGATTTTTTTTCTGTACCGAAGATTTAACCCAGAGAAATTATACTTCTGAGTTTCATCCTACCCTTATTAAAATCTTTTAATTTTAAAACAGGGTCTTGCTAAGTTATCATGGACTGGCCTTAAACCTGCGATCCTCCTATTTCAGCCTCCCAATTACTAGGATTACAGGCATGTACCACAGGATCTGGAAATATTTTAGAGGTTTTTGAAAGTCTTTGTTTTAAATTTATTCTAAAAACACAGCCTTTGGGATGAATATTAAAATTCAGTTTCTCAATGTTCTTAGCAAGCATATGTTCTCTAGTAAATGTATTAACCTTAGTATTATAAATTAGCCTTGAAAGTGTTACCAAATCTATTAAAAGCAGCACATAATTAATTTTTAATTTTGATGTGTATATTGATTTAAATATGCTTTATTGATGTAGCTTAATAACTCACATATTTGCATTTTTTCGACTATCTTCAACAAAATTTCAACAATATTGCTAAGTATATGCTCAATATACAAGTATATTGAACAGAAAATAAGCTAAAGTCTATGAATTATGACTTTAATGTGCACTTATTTGAATAAAATATTAAGGAGTGATTAGCACTTTTTAAAATATATTAATTAATATTATCAACAAACATTTTGTAAATATTTAGTTATATTTTGTGTTTAGATTTCTTTTTTTTAATGGGAAACTTATGTTTAGATTTTTTTTTAAACGGGGAACTCAGTGTGGGTTCTTTCACTGAAGTACATTCCCAGTGATTTGAAATTTTTTTAATTTTGAAACATGTTCTTACTAAGTTACTGTGTGTACTGGCCATGAACCTATGTTCTTCTTGTCTCGGCCTCTCAGGTACTGGGACTACAGGTATGCACCACTATGCCTGACCTAATTTATATTTCTTCTATAGGTAATGAACTCTCATTTCAGAAATACTATGATTTTGCTATGTTTTATAATAATGTGGTAGGTGAATTTGGGATACTATCAGTGTTGTCTTCAATTCCATTATTCTTTCAAAATTACCCATAGCTCAATTATATTTTGGGCAAGTGATAGAGAATATTAATTGAATGTGGAAATATTCCTCCCAAACTAAACTTCATATCCTTATTCTATGGTAAGTTTTGTTCTATCAAAGCATGATAGTTCAACTTGATTGTTTATTGAGTATCTTCTTTGTGCTAAGCATGTTTTCAATACCAGACCAAGCAAGGATAATTGAATTAGGTGTTCCCATAAAGAACTTTCTACATTCGAAGAAAGTTATACATGTTTTTGAATAGTTGTGACTACAGGAATATCATAGATGCCAAAGGAAAAATAGGATACATTATGGAGGATATTAGAGAAAAATCTTTTAAACCAATGCTTATTTTTACCAAGAAAATTTAAGCACTTGTTACTTGGTATAGACATCTACAATTTGTGGTATTAAAATATGTGCATTAACCAGGATTTGGACAACATGACAAAGGAGATGTATTTTCTGAACTCCTCTATACATATATCTTTTTCATTTTTTAATTGGTGCATTGTAGCCATACATATTAATGGAGTACAAGATGGTAGAGGCATACATACCCACATCACTCATTCAGCCCTTATCCAATGCCCACCCCATTCCCTCCTTATGTTTGGCTTAGTGAGTGACTTTGATATGTTTGAACATATAGGCACAGGTAAAAATTTTCTCAACAAGACTCCCAAAGGCACAAGAAACTAAAAGGCAGATCAATACATAGGATTGCATTAAACTGAAAAACTTCTGTAAAGCAAGGAAACTATCAAGAACCTCAAAGGAGAGCTGACACAATGGGAGAAAGTTTTTGCCAAATATTCCTCTAATAGAAGACTAATATCTAGAATATACATAGAAATCAAGAATCTCAGGGCTAAGAAAACAAATAATCAAAAAAATGGGCAAGTGAACTAAATAGACATTTCACAAAAGAAGAAATGCAAATAACCAATAAACATAAGAAAACACGCTCAACATCATTAGCAAATAGAGATGTAAAATAAACCTTCCTTGAGATTTTTCAAGTTTTATTATAAACAATACTTTCATATGATCATAAGAAAGAAAATAATTATGTTGCTGCAATTTATTTTCAGACACTATTTAACCTTGCATTATGCCATTTTTTCTTTCTGAAACTTCTTTAATCTCAGTTAAATTGTCTTAAGTTCTTTCAAAATAAATGAGCATTACTTATGCAATTTTTAAAATTTCATCTTGTATTTGATTTTTGAAAGATTTTAGATGATGTTCTCAAGAGATTTATCAAACACTCATTTTATCTTTCCTTTAAACATCATTTGAAACCTGTCAAGTTTATCCTGAAATCAAAGTCATATTCTAATTAAACTGAGATTAAGTTATGTGACCTTAACAACCCTATTGCTGAAGGAAGACATGTATCTTTTTATTTCAAATTAGAATCAATATTTGACAAGTTTAAATCCATGTTTGTCTACTATTTCATTATTTTTTTCAAGGCATAACACTAAAAGAAAGAATAGGCGTTCTATAAGCAATTCGACTGGAACAACAAAATTATCTTGGCAATTAATATGCTTGAGGGTTGGAGTGGATCTTTAACAGTTGCAGATAGTATAAAGCCATGCCAGCTACAAAAATAAATGGTTGGACACATCTGATTCAAAGGGCTAGAGAATGTATAGTCATGGTGAGGGTTAGAATCCATGTTATCATTTCATGACCATACAATTTTACAGGATTCCTCTAAAAGAATGTTGGGCATTTATCTTTCTGAAGTATGCTAGAGCTATTTTTATGGATAATTAAAGTACAAAGTTTCAAAGGCTTCTATTTAGTATATTTATCAGTCAGTGTCACAGCTGGAAGTAGACAGGAGTTAAAATGAGAATAACTGTTGGAAGGCTTAATAAACAGAGTGAATATAAGGTAAGAAAGAAATAAAAAAACTGCAGGAGACATCCCAGTCTAATAAGTGTGATGTCATTATCAGCCCTAGAGCCTTTGTAAAGAGGCTGGGGAGGGAGCATTCTTGAAGCCTTGAATGCAAATTTCCTGTTGAGAAGCATGTTCATTTGGTTGAGGGAAATAGGCAATCCCAAAATAAAGTTGTAAGGGAATAAAAATCCTAATTTTTTTTCTAATGATCTTTTAAAGGATCGTCTGTTTACTGAAGTTAACCAGAGCCTGAGTTCATGGGTATCCTTTGATGCTTTGTATATACCCCAGTGCAATTTGAATCTTAAAAGGCAAACAATATATTAGACATAGTGGTTGTTAAGAAACACTCAAATTATTAAGTTAAATAAACAAAAAAAAAACCCAGATTGTTTATAGCCCATCAGTACAATCCAGGAAAAGTTTTATCACAAGGATTTACACCAGACTCATTTAGAGTTGCAGACAGTGAGATGGAAGTAACATCGATTATCCTCCTCTGTAACTCATAAGTTAAATACTAAAGTCCAAATATCATTTGTTCATTTTAATTTCTAAGAGTCCAGATGGAATCTAATTTGTTGTTTGTTTCTTTGTAGCAACAGTCGGCTGTAGTCTGGTCAGGCAAGTGTAAAAGTCCAGTTAAGTGTTAAAGACATATGTGACCAAGTTTAGTTGTACTTTATTGTCACAATGCCTTCTAGCTGGGCTTTTCTTCTCATAGTTTTGTCTCTTTTGTATTTTCTTCTTGCTCAGATTCCCATTAACTAAAATCAGAGTGATGTCAACAAAATGCTGTACCAAGCTCTTATTTCCCTTAGAACCAGATAAATAAAAGCTGAGTGTCTTAGCACTGTGTAGCAATCTTTCCCTGCCCACCATTTCACTTTGCATGGTTTCAGTTACTTAGAGTTAACCACAGTCTGAAAACATTTAAAAAATTTGAGAAATAAACAGTTCATAATTTTTCCCCACCATCTGAGATTCTGAACAGCATGATGAAATCTTGTGATACCTCACTCTGTCCTACTCAGGATGTGAATAATGCTTGTGTTCACTGTACCACACTCTAGACTCTAGCTGCACGCTAATCATCTAGTAGCCATTTCAGCTATAGAAGGGATGAGTATATGTCTGAGAAAAGTAAATATATAGGTAAATGCAAATATTAACATTATATATATTTTAACTCTGTATTTTATTATCTACATGATTTAAAGGTAAAAGTATAAAAATAATTATAAATCTGTTTTATCTGCCACAAAATTTATAAATATGTTTGTATCATCAAAAATATAAAAGGAAGAAATGGAACAGTATGAAACATAAATTTTGTATGATACTGAAGTTAAGTTGATTTGGTTTGAACAAGATGCTTTATAAATTTATAAAGTTAAATATCATGGCAACAACACAAAATGAGAAGTAAATCGAATTATTCATTATAAAAAATCAAAATGTAGAAGGAATTAAAAGAAGAAAAGAAGGAATAAGGAGTAAAAATGTCATGATATACAGAAATTAAGTCATAAAATGCTAGAATTAAGGTCTTCCTTATCACTAATTACTTTAAGTGTAAATGAATTAAGCTATTCTAACAAAAGGCAGCAATCTGCAGTACAGAAAATTAAGAGAAAAAGAATAAAAGAGGAAACTACGAGATCTAACACTATGCCATCTTAAAGACCTTTAATTCAGGTGAAAGACACACAAGTAGGTGGCCCTCAGTGTCCACAAGTTCTTCACACACAATTCAAATAACTTCAGGTTGAAAATATTTGGAAAACAATTCCAACTATATTGAACATGTGCAGACATTTTTTTCTTATTATTTCCTAAACACTATAGTATAACAATTGTTTATATAGCATGTGCATTATAGGTCTTATAAGTAATCTAGAGATGATTTAAAGTATATAGGACATGCTGGTGATATGCAACATTTTATATAATATCTTTAAATAATGTAGCATTTTATATAAAAGTCTTGAACATTCACCAACTTTGATATTGATGGAGGAGATCCTGGTGCTAATTCCTTCAGACACCAAGGAGCAACTTTAGATTTGAAGGGAAAGGATAAAGACATTCCATGAAAATATAATCAACAAAGAGGTGTGTGCTCCACTAGTATCAAATAAAATAAACTATATATACAAAGTGCCATAAAACACACAAGAAGTTTTATATTGAAAGTAGCACTAATAAAACAATATAGTAATTATAAATAAAATATATTTTTATATATGCAATATAAATATATGAATAAGAATATGTTATATAGATATGTGTATATATACAACAGAAGTATATATATAACATATATACAGTATAGATATACTTAGTATATATAGTTAGCATATATATGTTAATATATAGCATATATAACAGAAGTATATATATATATATATATTTAAATGCAAATGAATTAAACTGTTACAACAACAAAAGTTCTGTCCAACAAAGAAAACTGTTCCAATAAAAATTAAACTGTTCCAACAAAAGGTCTGTTATATCTTCAAACAGAAGGTCTAAATATATGAAGCAAACTTTCATGGAATTAAAGGCAGATATGGATAGTTCAGCAGTAAGACTTTAAGATTTAACCCTTTTTCACTTAGTAAAAAAAAGTGCAGCTTCAATGCCCCATGCATTTAATTTTACTTAAATGCACTCTTAATTTTACTTAAATGCACTCTTTAAGGCTGAAGTAAACCTAGTTGGTTTTCAGTGTAAAAGTAAAATATGAAAACTGTTATTGGAGTTATTTCAGAGAAAAACTACTCTTTAATCTTAATTAGAAAAGTATGTGTGTTTGTGCGTGTGTTTGTGTGTGGACATGTATGTATGTATGATCAGTTTATAATATATAAGGCTTTTCTTTTTTAAGGGGAACATAAGTTAGAAAATTGGGAAAATATAGCATAGCAAGTTCTTAACAAATTATAAACAGATTAATCTTTAAACGATCACAAATAAAGCTTCTTAATTCATCTACATAGGAGACGTCACCCACCTAATACTAAATTCCAATTGCACAAAAGACTACTGCTTAAATAGTCCATATTGTTGGTAGATCCATTTTGTTAAGTTAATGTGTAAATGTAAAATATCTCGAACTAACAAAATAAAGACTGAGTTTTAAAAAATAGATCACAAATCAGACCCTGGCATTCCTTTCTACAAAAAGCACAGTAGATTGATAGATGAACATGTATTATTCTTGAATATGGATGGACCTGCTAGGACAGAATTCTGTGTTTCATATTGGAACGGAATGTTTACTCTGCATCATTAATTAATTTATTCATTCAATTGTCGAATAACAATGCTAAATTAAAATGAACATAGGTCTGTTTTTTAGCACATAAAGGACTGAAGCTAATTGCAAATTTGAAAACTTGAAGGAGGCTTTCAGAAAACTAAGAACAAATATTATTAAGATGTTAAATATATTTTGCATACATACATGTATGTAGTCCAGTACTGAGCAGATAAGAGAAATGTGTGTTAAAAACATTTTTGATAAATCATTTAATATTCTTCATGAAATATATTTTTATTGATGGACTGTAATTATACATCATAATGAGATTTAGAGTGATAGAAACATACATGCACACAACAATTGATGTTTCTTTATTAAAAATATGTGGTACATACTATCTTTGTGTTTATCAATAAGAAAATATAATATCAGAAACACAGAGTTTTCTAAATTACTCAGACATGGAACTATAACTGGGCCAGAGAACATTCTGACGTAAAAACTTATCCTACAGAGTGCACACTGATTTTTCTCTTAAGATAATAAATTTTAAATTACTTGCAAGATTAGAAACTACAAGTGAGTCACATTTCAAAATTCTCTAATTGAAAACTGAGACATGCACAGGAAGAGAAGGGACATATGTTTTCTCTAATATGCCCAAACTAGGGAGTACTAGGGATCGAGAGGGACTCCAAATAATGGAGGGGAAACCTCAGCAAAGCTAGAAATGGAGGGTTGGAGAGGGAGAAGGCTGAGGTTGATTAATGGAGGAGCTACATTCAAATATATGTAAAAGTATGAATGTAGCATGGTCAACTTGGACACTCATTGTTGGGAGGAGGAACGGGAAGTGGGGGAGAGAGCACCAAGCATTTCTGAGTGTATCCCATGTTCAATATGATCCTCATAAAAATTTTAAAAAAAGTAGGAGGAGAAAAAATATAGAGGGAGAAGTGGTGGAGGGGCCTAATGGTAGAGAGACTCCATGAAGAAAATAGTTCAAATAATGCTATGAATAGATAAAGAATTATCAAAACCAACCTCAGTAACATGGACAGGGAATGAGGTGAAGTGGAGTGGGATCCAGAAGGAAACTCATAGTGTGTTTGCATATATGCCCCTTTGAAAGCTAGAATATAAGCTTGCATATAAACCTGTAAACATTCCTACAGTATAGATTATTATTTAATTTGATTTATTTGAGTTTGTTGAATAAGATTGAATGTCACTTTAAATGTAATATATAATATCTCATTTATTCCATGAAATATTGACCATATACTATACTTCATACCAACAAGAATGATTTAAGTGTGAACAAGACAGACGATGCTCCTGCATTGATGATACTGTTCACTAGAAGAAACGACACTCACTAGGAGATAATTCTATAAATGATTAGACTGAAGTGAGATATAACACCTAAAGAGGCTCTGAATATGTTGCTGAGGTATTTAAGTCTGAGAAGCAAGGAAAGCATTCTTTGAAAAGGTGCTAAGTTGAAAGCTACAAAGGAGCTCAAAGAAGAGAGGACTTGAAGGGAGGAAAACAGGTGGCAGACCAGAGAGTCGGGAAGAATATCTGGAGCATCTGCTCGTGTCAGCCCTTATGAACAACTGTGTGGACATGGGACTTTATCCTAACAACAATGAAAACTGTTAAGAGATTTTTAAGCACGTCATCATGCTCATTAAAATATTGCTTGCATTAAAAATATTGCTGTGTTTTTATCAAGGAAGATATATCATAATAAAAGATAAGTTAGTGTGCTATTTGGAGAACTACTCCCACTCATATCAACAACTTTTTGGGGAAGCTGACTATGACACTGATTCAGAGGAAAGAAACATCTATTTTTTTTTTTAACACTCGGCCTTACAATTACAATGGGTAAATTTTGTGTCTGGCAATATCATGGACACAGGTACATATTAGAGATAGAAGTGGAGACAGCTGTAAGACAGAAGGACTGACTACTGTATAAGAAGCCTTGCAAGAGAAAGAAAACCCATTAAACAAAAAAGGATTATAGGATAAATATACTTTGTCAAATATATATTAAATGGTACTTAAATTTAATAGTAGCCAAGAAAATGCAAATGCTTAAACTCAAGTATGTGATATAGAGTTGTGCTATATATTTTTTAAGATAGCAATGGTAAACTCTCATTACAAAATGAATTTTTTTGTGGTGTTGGGGATGAAATCTAGGGACCTTCTACCTCCAGGCTACATTCCCAGACTATATATATATATATATATATATATATATATATATATATATATATACACACACACTTGGGTTCCTGGAAGCCCTTCTACCTCCGGACTACACTCCCAGACCTATCTTTATATTTTTATTTGGAAACAGGGTCTCTTAAGCCAGCATGGCTGGCTTAGAACCAGCGCGATCCTCCTGTCTTCGCCTCCCAAGCGCGGAAATTACAAGCGTGCGCCACCGCGCCTGGCAGATATATTTTATTTTTTATTTGGAAGCCGGGTCTCACTAAGTTGCTGAGAGCCTCAATAAATAGCTGAGGCTGGCTTTGAACCTGTGTAATTCTCTTGTCAGCCTCACAAGTACTGAGATTACAAGCGTGTGCCACCATGCCCAGCTCAAAATAGAAATTAATTTAGTGAGAATGTAATTGTAATCATGATTGCTAATGCTTTGGAATTCTGTTATAAAAATATTGCAAACTTAAAGTTTAAAGGAAAGTGTCGGAATCTATCAATACTATTCTCTAGTATGAGCTGAAAGAGAAAAAAGTAATGGCAAATTAGAGAATAAAGGTAATTGCTTTCTAAAGTAAATATTCCAGAAAAGTGCTGAATATATCATATTATTGGCTCTTTGTGAGATATACAGTTTTGCCACAAACTATGTTGTTACCTATTAATTTACTTATTAATGTATACATTTGATGACCATATTAATTAACCAGGGTCTAGCTGCCAGCATATAGAGCACCTTACCCTAATGAGGACTCTTATAGTCATCCAGGTTAGTGAAATAACAATGCAGAAAGGAAGAACTGCATAAATAAACCCAATATAATACATTTATGTAGTTTGAGTTCTCATAAAAATCAGTCTTTTATCTAACTACATATACTATACATTACTATAATTATATCTCTCTATCGTTTATCATCATGGTAATCTATCTTGTAATGGAAATTGAACCTTAGGGGCACTCTACCTCTACCCCTGAGCTACACCCAAGCCACTTTCAATTAATTAATTAAGTAATTTGTATGTATTTATTTGGTTATTTGTACTGGGCATTGAACCCAGAAGAATTTTACTTCTGACCTAAGACCCCAGCAGTTTTTACTTTGAAACAGGGTCTCTCCAAGCTGCCGAGGGTCTTGCCACATTTCTGAGGTTGGTCTTAAAACTGTGATCCTACTGCCTCAGCCTCCCAAGTATTAGTATTACAGGCATGTGCCTTCATATCAATACTTTAATGAAATAATATAAAATAAGAGAATAGTTGTTTTCTATTGAATTTTAAAAGTGAGACTGTTTTGTTTTTAATCCTTTTTTTTTAAAGAATCATCAATATAAAGAGTGAATGTTAATCGGGACCTTCAGAAGCCAGATCTATATGTACATCTATCCATCTAAAACCTGATTAATTTTGTTTACCTGTCACATGAATACATATATCTTTACCAGTTTCTCAGTAGTATTACATTTCATGATCTTTATAGTGTTGTGTAGCCATGGAATAACAAATGAGTAAAAAATGTATTTATATTATTTGACATTATTTCAATCTAAAAAAAATTTGCGGGATTGAAGGCTTTGTAAATATACAGTGCCCATAAGTAATAGTACTATTATTTTTACCTTCATTTAAACCGTTTTGTAATGAAATGTGGCATAACTGAATTCCAATAAATTTTGATGTCAAGGCAGGTATTTAAGAGTTCTACATTCTTTTCATGTCACATATAAATTAAAAATCTTTCTTTTTATTCATAGCAATTGCAGTAAACAATAGTTCCCTTGACTGATGCTACTGATTTCAAATATTACTTCATCATACTGTTAGAATGGTGTTAATCATGCTCGCTAAAATAAAACTAAATTTAAACCAACTGTGATCCAAGTTAAGTATAACCCATTACTTAAATTTGTGCACATAAGACTAAAGGGTGTAGCTCAGTGATAAAGTACTTTCCTAGCATACACAAGAACCTGGGTTTAAAACCCCAGAACTGCAAAACAAACAAGTAAACAATGTATTTATTAAGTGTAAAAATTTAATCTATAGTATATTGAGTAATATTATTTTCTTATTTTACCTCATTCTATTTTAATAATAACTTCTGGATATATATAATCATTTCATAATTAGTTAAAAATAGCATAATATTTATGATAAATAATCTATAACATATCCAAAGTAAGTAAAAAAAGCAAGATTGTAGTAACTGTGGATATTGAGTTATTTGTTAATTGAGAATACTTCATGCCATAAATCAGTAACTTTGGTTTAATTTCAGTAAATTCAAAGACGATAAAAATTTCTTCTAGAGTTCAAGAGCCACAGCAAGGTGCTGATTAATGAGTGATTAACTATGAGATTCATCTCAGAACTGAGATAAAAAAAATCTGTACTAAATGTTTCTTCCTCATTCATCTTTCAGATTTTTAACTTGTTTGGTTTGTCTAAAATTTAAAAAAATAGAATTTTTACAATGTGCACTCTATGGATGATGTTGTTGCTGATTGACAATGTATATCTTTCCTTTTACTTAGTACTTGTACAATTAGTACTACACCTATATTTGTTTTAATTTTTTTATTTTACTTTCATTGGTGCCTTATAGTCTCACATCATGTATTTCACAGTGATCATGCACAGAGCACTTAGTGGTCCCTTCCCCCAACTCCTTCTCCACGCCCCCTTTGGTATTCTCATTATATGTGCATAATGTTAATGGAAGTGGTTCTTTCATTGACCCTCTGTCTCCCTCCTTTCTCTAGAGCACCTCCATCACACCACTGAACTTTTTGCTTCATTATCTGAAGTCTCTCTGGTATCTCTAATTACTCCCATGCATCCTCATATGAGAGAAAATATGTAACTTTTCACTTTCTGTGACTGGATAATCTCACATAACATAACGTTCTCCAAGTTCATCCATTTTCCTGAAAATGACACAGTTGTGTTCTTTCTCTATTGCTGAGTAGAATTCCACTCTGTGCATATTTCAAAAAGTTTAATCAAGTCATCTAATTATGGACAACAAGGTTGGCTTCATAGTTTGGCTATTGTGAATTGTACTGCTATAAACTTATATATGCATACATTACTATAATATTCTGACTGGTCATTTTGGAAAGATACCCAGAAGTGGTATAGCTAGATCATATGGTGGGTCATTCCTAATTTTTTCAGGAATCTCCACACTGATTCCATAATGGCTACACTAATTTGCAATCCCACAAAGAGTATAGAAGAGTTTTTATTTCCATATATCCTCACTTTTTATTGTTGTTTGCCATCTTGATGTTTGCCATTCTGATTGGGGTTAGATGGAATCTCAGTGTAGTTTTGATTTATATCTCCCTGATTGCAAATAATGTTGAGCATGTTTTTATTAATCTATTGGCCATTAACAAGTGGAATGGCATCAAACTAAAAGTTTCTGCTTATCAAAGAAAACCATTAAGAATCCGGAGAGAAAGCCTAGAGAATGGGAGAAAATGTTACCAGCTACCTCTCTCTACAAAGAGCTTTTGGAAATTTTTATATTGCCTTAATGATGCTGAAGTATATTTTATTTATTCTGATTTTCTTCTGTGTTTTTTTTAACATAAATGAGTGCTAGGTTTTGTCAAATACTTACTCAACTTTTATTGAAATGATCATGTGCTCTTTGCCCTCAGTTCTAGTTATGTGGCAAATGACATGCACTGGTTGCATATGTTAAATTAAATGTTCATCCCTAGAATGAAGCCAACTTGGTCATGATGTGTGGATTTCTTGGTATGGCTTTGAATGTGTATCATTAGTATTTTATTTATAATTTTTGCATTTATGTTAATCAAGAATATTCATCTGTCATTTTTCTTCATTTGAAGGGCCTTTTTTGGTTTTGACCTAAAGGTAATACTGGCCTCATAGAAGGAATTTGGAAGAATTTCAGCTCCTTTAATTTAGAAATAACTTGTGAAGCATTGGGTTTATTTCTTCTGAAATGTTTTTTAGAATTCATCTGGGAATCTGTTTGGACTTGGTCTTTTCTTTGATAAAAGGCGTTTTATTGCTGTTTTTATCTTATTGCTTGTTGGTTAGTTTAGATTTTTCTGTATCTTCCTGATTCAATTTAGGTAGGCAGCATGTGTCTAGAAGTCTGTCAATTTCTTCTATATTTTTCAGTTAATTGTAATATAGATTTTTTAAATAGCTTCTGATGGTGTTTGGGATTTCCTCTCTGTGGTTATGTATCTTTGTTCAATTTTAATTTTAATCATTTGGATTGATTCTTTCTTTTGGTAAGATTAGTCAGAGGTTTTTCAATATTGTTCATATTTTCAAAAAAACCAATTTTTATCTTTATTTATTTTTTATATTTCATTGTTTTGGATTCTGATTTTAATAACCTCCTACATTTTACTGGCTTTGGATTAGTCTGATTCTGTTTTCTCAGGTCCTTGAAGTATGCCATTAAATGTTTATTTGGTGACTTTCTCTTTTTCTTCTGTGGGAATTCAGTGTTATAAATGTCCTCATAACTGCCTTCAAAGTGTCTTAAAGGTTTTGATATGTTGGATCTTTGCTTTGGTGTAATTATATAATTTTTTAATTTCTCTATTTTTTTTCTATCATCCAGCTCTCATCCAAAAGTATACTATTCAATCTTTATTTATTTAATTTCTTTTGGTCTTTCTCTTTTCAACTTCTACATTCATTGTCTTGTGATCTTAAAAGACACACGTATTATACTTTTTGAATTTTCTGGTACTTGCTTTGCTTCCCCAAAGGTGGTTATTATAAAGAAGAGAATTGAGAAGACTGTATATAATGGTTGTTTTTTGGAATATCTTTTATATGTCGATTAGGTCCATTTGGTTAATAGTGTTTTTTGTTTCTCAAAAATTTTACTCATCTTGGGTATATTCATTTCAAGTCACCCCCTCATGCCATTTTGGCATGGGGCTGTATTTCTATTTTCTGCATTTCTATCTTTCTAATAAACTTCTTTAAATCTTCAAAAAAAGTTTTTACTCATCTTTTGTCTGGAAGATGAATCTAGTGGTGTGCTGAAATCTCCCAATACTAGTGTATTTGGGTCTACTTGAGATCTACTATCCTAAGGAATTTGCTTTATAAAAGTTGGAGTATATTCACATTTGGGGAATAAATTTTGACTGTCATTACATCTTCTTATTGGATTATTTCACTTATTAGTAAGAAGTGATCTGCTTTGTCTCTTCTGATAAATTTTATCTTAAAGTCTGTTTAGTGCATTGCTAGCCCCTTTTATTTTCAGTTACTTTTTGTATAGTATATCTTTTTCTATCCTTTATCCTTTAGCCATGGATATTTTTTTTCTGTAAGCTGAGTTTCATGTAAGCACCATATAGTTAAATTATGTTGCCATTGTATGCTTTTTAATTGAAGAGTTTAGATGTTTAACATTCAATGTTATTATAGAGAGATGACTTTTGTTTTTTGTCTCTTTGAGTTATATTTTGTTTGACATAGAATTATTTTTCCCTCATTTAGGTGTCCATCTGGTGGAATTTGCTCCTTCTGGTTCTGATATTTCTTTCTTTCTTCTTTGTGATTTTTAAGGTATTTTCTCTAGTGCTGGTGTAGTAGTTGTGAATTGTTTTATTTTTAATCATTTTATTTTTTCATATTTTATATTTATATGTGTAACGTATTGAAAATTGTGTACATTTAGGTTATGCTTTATGCCCTCTTCCCTCCTATTTCCCCTTCCCCCCGCCCAATAATGAGTGTCCAGGTTAACCATGCTATATTCATACTTTTACACATATTCGGATGTAGCTCCTCCATTGATCAACCTCAGGTTTCTTCCTCTCCTATCCTTCCATTCTAGCTTTGCTGAGATATCCCCTTCGTTAGCTGGAGTCCTTCTGGTATTACCACCACTCCCTAGCTTGGGCATATTAGAGAAAACATATATATGTCCCTTCTCATTCTGTGCTTGACTAATCTCACGTAATATAATGTTCTCCAGTTTCTTCCATCTTCTTGAGAATGCTATTATTTTATTCTTGTTTATAGCTGAATAGAATTCCATTGTATATATTTTCCATAATTTTGCAATCCATTCATCTGTTGATGGAGACCTAGGTTGGTTCCGTATTTTGGCTATTACAAACTGTGCTGCTATGAACATGGGTATAAATATGTTACTGTAGTTCTCTGATTTCAAGTCCTTTGGAAAGATACCCAGGAATGGTATAGCCAGATCAAATGGTGGATCTATTCCCTGTTTTCTTTCTTTCTTTCTTTCTTTCTTTCTTTCTTTCTTTCTTTCTTTCTTTCTTTCTTTCTTTCTTTTTTGTGGTACTGAGGTTCCTGAAAGCCCTTCTACATCCAGGCTACACTCCCAGACCTATTTTTATATTTTTATTTGAAAACAGGGTCTCTTAAGCCAGCAAGACAATCCTCCTGTCTCCACCTCCCAAGCGTGGGGATTACAAGCGTGCACCACCATGCCCAGCCCTATTCCCTGTTTTCTAAGGAAACTCCACACTGATCTTTATAGCTGCTGAACTAGTTTGCACTCCCACCAACAGTGTAAGAGAGTTCCTATTTCCCCACATCCTCGCCAGAATTTTTTTTTGTTTGATTTCTTTATGCTTTAGTGAATTAATCTTTGGCAAAGAGGCCAAAGTCATATGCTGGAGAAAAGATAGCCTTTTCAACAAATGGTGCTGGGAGAACTGGCTATCCATTTTAGAAAGATGGAACTGAATCCTTCTCATTGTGCACAGGAATCAACTTGAGATGGATCAAAGACTTAGAAATTATACCAGAGAGTGTGGTTATTAGATGAGGGCATAGGCTTAACACTACAACATAAAGGCACAGGCAGGAACTTTTTCACCAAAACCTCCAACGCTCAGGAAATTAAAACAAGAATTAACAAGTGGGATGGCATCAACCTAAAAAGTTTCTTCTCATCAAGAGAAATCATCAAGAATCTAAAAAGAAAGCCTATAGAACAGGCGAAGATCTTTACCAGCCACTACTCTGATAGAGGGCTAATATCCAGAATATACAAAGTGCTCAAAAGACTCCACACTAGCAAAACAAACAACCCAATCAAGAAATGGGCAACTGAACTGAATAGACACTTCACAAAAGAAGAGCTACAAATGGCCAATAGATACGTGAAAAGATGTTCAACATCACTAGCCATCAGGGAGATGCAAATCAAAACTATGCTGAGATTCCATCTAATCAAAATCAGGGTGGCAAGCATAAAGAATATTTTTGTTTCTGCTCATCTTGTAAGGTTTTGTAATTATCAATTTTAAATGCTATGTTTTTCTGGCCAAAAGAGTCTAGCCAGTTTTCTTTTAGGGTTTGCAGTACAACTTCTAGTCCTTCTTGACTTTCATGGCTTGGGCTGAGAAGTCTGGAATGATTCATATTGTTTGGTCACTGAATATTATCCTTTGGTTTTTTTAATTTTAATTTTAATTTTTTAATTTTTATTTTTATTTTTTATGCATTTATTTATTTTTATTGGTGCATTGTAATCATATATCACATTGGAATACAAGACTTGAGAGGATATACAAGCACACATCATCCAATTAGCCCTCATCCAATCCCCATCCCATTCCCTCCCCCTCCCTCGATCCCATGCTTGATTGGTGATTATCTTTGATACAATTGTTTACATACATCATAAGTTTTAAAGAGGTTCCATCCTCCCTCAATCCCATCCCCTCTTATTGGTCACCTTAATTGCTTCGCTATAGAGCCCTTTCTATAACTCGACCTCCTCCTGTTACCACTATCCTCCTAGTTTTTGCTCTTTAGGGGAAGCATCTGGTTTTTATTTTCTGTGATATTTCTCTGTGCATGCCACGTTGCAAGTTCCGATCCCAATCTTTATGGCCCCAGTAGTGGCCTGGCCACCTGGAGGACTCTGATCCCGACCTCGCTGGCTCAGGCACTGGCCTTGCCTTATGGGAGGCCCCGATTTTGGCCTCGCTAGCCCCCGCACCGGCCTAGCCCCTTGGCAGGCTCCGATCCTGGCCTTGGAGGTCCCAGAAAAGGTCTTGCCTCACTGCAGGCTCCGATGCTGGCTGCTGACCCTGGCAAAGGCCTAACCCCTTGGCAGGCTCCAATCCCGCCCTCAGAGGCCCCAGCACTGGCCTTGCCTCATGGCAGGCTCCAATGCCGGCCGCTGGCCCTGGCACCAGCCTAACCCCTTGGCAGGCTCTGATACCAGCCTCAGAGGCCCCAGCACCAGCCTTGCCTCAGGGCAGGCTCCGATCCTGGCCTCGCTGGCTTCGGCACCAGTCTAACCCCTTGGCAGGCTCCAATCCCAGCCTCGGAGGCCTCAGTAGTGGCCTTGTCTCACAGCAGGCCCCAATGCTGGCCGCTGGCTCCTGCACTGACCTAACCTCTCAGTAGGCTCCGATTCCGGCCTCAGAGGCCCTAGCACCAGCCTTGCCTCACAGCAAGCTCCGATCCTGGCCTTGCTGGCCCTGGCACCAGCCTAACCACTTGGCAAGGCTCCGATCCCGGTCTCAGAGGTCTCAGCCTTGGCCTTGCCTCTCGGTAGTCTACTATCCCGGCCTCGCTGGCCCCGGCTCAGGCCTTACCTCTCTCAGTAGGCTCCTATCTTGGACTCGGAGGCCCCAGAACCGGCCCTGTCTCATGGCAGGCTCCAATTCCAGCTTTGCTGTCACTTTCACCAGCCTCACTCCTTGGCAGGCTTCGATCTGAGCACCCTCTTCACCCAGCAGGTTGTTCTATGTTCCCGAGGGTGCATGGTGGTAGCATTCTGCCTCTGGGGTTATTTCTTCAAAAGTTACAGGTGTAATGCATCAAATCTCTGCCTCCCCTGAGTACTGGCCGCTGCCATTGCCACTGCCTCACCATTTCAAGATTTTCCCAAGCTCTTTTTCCACTCTGCATGTTGTCCACTGTTCCTAAGCATGCGCAGTGGTAGCATTAGATGTTTGGGGTAATTTCTACAGAAGATAAGGTTGGTAGGATCAGATTTCTGTCTCCCGAATACAAGTGTCCACTGCCATCACAGCGACTGCTTCCAACACTGCCTTCCTCCTAGGTCTCCGCTAAACTCTCTCCTTGCAGGTGATGTCCAGGATTCTTAAGGATGTCGAGAAGAAGCAGTCCTCCTTTGCAGGGAATTTTTCCTAAAGTTCCAGTTCAGTTGGATAAGTTTTGTCTGCATCTCCAGTATCCTGGCAGCCGCCGTGGCCATTTTGAACCCTCTTTGATATTTTTATTTTCTTTTTTCTTTTTCTTTTTCTTCCTTTCTTTTTTTTTAATAAGAGAAGACAGTATGTGTGGTTTGAGGAGGTTGTGGGATCAGGCACGCCATAGCACTGCGGCCCGGGCCCCGGTTTTTCCGGGGGTCTGGCGTGCCCCACATGGTCCCTGCCCAGGGCCCAGGGCCTTGCGACTCAGGACCCAGTTTTTCTGGAGGTCCAGCATGCCCTGCACAATCCCTGCCCAAGGCTCAGGGCCTAGCCAACAGGGACCCAGTTTTTCCGGGGGTCTGGCATGCCCCGAGGGATCTCCACCCGGGGCCCAGAGTCCTGCAGCCTGGGCCCTGGTTTTTCCAGGGGTCCAGCGGGCCTCATGCCACCCCTGCCCACTGCCCCTCCTTTATTTATTTGTTTGAATGCATCTAATATTCTTTTATTTTACTCTATATTAGTCATTTTGATTATTGTGTGGTGTGCAGAAGGTTTTCATTGATCTTGTCTTGTAAGAGCTCTGAATTCTTTTGTAAAGATATGTCCAACTCCTTTCTGTGCTAGGAAATTTATGCAATATTATTTCTCTGAAGAGCTTCTAATGTTCTGAATTTATGTTTTGATACTTTGATCAATGTCTATTATCTATATGTTAGGTCATTTTATGTTTATCCATATTTATTGGATATTCTAGTCATGTCTTATTTTCTGTATATTGTAGACTGTGTGATAACTTTCTAATGAATTGGCCTCTAAGTAAAAGACTATTTTCTATGCGGTCTTATCTGCCAGAAATGGTTTCTATTGAGGACTCTAATTCACTTTTTGTCTCCTTCATTTGTCTCAGACAATTTTTTCTTTTGGTTCTTACTTAAGGCCTCAATTTTTTTATTTCTATATTATTTTATTTTCTGTATACTTTCTCTGATTTGATCTGATAATTTTTTTGAAAATCAAAATTTTGAAATATCCTGGCATTTTCTGCAGGTCAGTATTGGTGAATTTTCTTGTTGAGTGTTGGGGGTATATTCTTTCCTCATTGATCTTTATTCTCATATTTTCAGATTTTTCTATTTTGTTCTTGTTGTTCTATTGTCTTGGTATTCTCCTTCTGTGATAATACTATGTCTATGTATTATCCCTTTATAATAAGGACTATGTATATTTACATCCATGATTCTGTCTCATTTAATAAGACTTTTGAATTTGTTCCCCAGAAGCTCTTTAACAAAATATAATTCTTAGTCCATGTAAAAACAGTGGTCTCTGATTGGTTGATAAAGAAGCCACTGTGCTTTGGTGATCAAACTCAGCCAGGCCAGATACTATGATGTTCTATTCAAAGCCTACAACTTGCTTATTGAGACTTAATGCTTCACAAGCACCATTGCTACTCTGAAACTATGGTTGAAACCCTCTAAAACTCTGAAAAACACTGACCCATGGTATCTGTGGTCACTGGGAATAAGCTCAGCATGGCCAGAAATTACTATGTTCCAAGCTTGTGGTTTGGCTGGCTGAGCCTTGATGGTCTAGTACACCAGTGCTAATCTGTTGTTGCAATCATGTAAAAACTGCAGCTGCAATAATGTGAGTCCATTCTGGCCTCAGTCCTGCCTACTTTCAAAGATCAAGCTCTAGAAGAGAGAAATTGCATAATTCTTAGCTGGGGGCCTGGGTAGCTATTCCCAAGAACAGTGCTGCTATTCTGGACAGCTGAAATTATGTGAGACCTATTTGGCCCTTGAAGTAGGTGTTTTTGGTACTACCATGTGTGAGTTTATAGATTTCTGAGGCCTCAGCATGTTGTCTGAGTTATCTCACAGACACCACTGCTGGGGATCTTGGTGTGACTGCTAGAGACCCTTTAGGGGTGCAGCTAATTGCCAACCCTAGGTTTCTCCTGCCCTAGTGTCTGTAGAGACGGTCTATTAATTCACATTTCTTCCATGTCTGACTGTAACCCTTGAGTCCAACTCCACAGGGATCATGCTTTAAATCGCAGACACTATGGGTTTGTTCATTGCCATGCAGGTCCCAGTACTTGCACAGACTCCTGATGGGAAGGTTTGTAAACTCATGAGTTTTCTTTTATGTCCCTGTAGGAAGGAATGAGTTTACCTGTAGCCACAAGAATTCACTGGTTATATTGACTGGTTGTTGTATAGATTCAAAGTGATCTTGACAAGGAAGGTTATAGCTATTGAGGGTTTGGTGGTACTGGGGGTGGAACCCAGAGACTTTCTACATCCGGGCTATACTCCAGACCTTTTTTTTTATTTATATTTTATCTGGAAAGAGGTTCTCACTAAGTTGCTGAAAGCCTCACTAAGTAGCTAAGGCTGGTTTCGAACCCGTGTGATACTCCTGTGTCAGCCTCCCAGGCGTGGGGATTACAAGCATGCACCACCACGCCCAGCTTAGCTATTGAGGGTTTGTAAAGGAAGAACTTGTTTCTTGGTCTGAGTTCATTTGCATCCTCAGGAGTTTGCTAGACAATTTTGCAATCTGGGCAGTCACATTTTTGAGGTATTCAAGCATTGAGAAAGAAATGTGGTTGCTTGCAATGATGGTTTTCTGCAACTGCTGGCTGAAAAAGAATTTGCTTCTTGTTTGTTGGAGTTGGTCTCTGGGAGTCACCAGACCTGGAAAACACCAGCTTCAGTGCAGGCTCACCAAGATGGTGCACATCTCTATTCTTCCTCCCTATATGAGACACACGAAGCTCTTTGCAGTCCTCTGCTCTCTGTGCTGTATCCAATTTTACCCTATTGTTATGTCTTTCTCCTATTGAGTTCTGTCTCTTTTTCTTTTCTTGCTAAGCAGTCTTCACTCTGGTTGAGTTCTGAGTCTTGGAGCAACCAAATTGTGCTGTCTTCCTTTTATACACCTTCTTTTTATTTTTTTATTTTGGTGGTGGTACTGGGGTTCCTGGAAGCCCTTCTATGTCCGCGCTACACTCCCAGATCTATTTTTATATTTTTATTTGGAAACAAGGTCTCTTAAGCCAGCACGGCTGGCTTCGAACCTGCGTGATCCTCCTGTCTCTGCCTCCCAAGTGCAGGGATTACAAGCGTGAGCCACCACACCCAGCTATACACCATCTTTAATCTCCTACACTGACATTTGAAGCTATATAAACTCTTCTGAAATTCAGTAGAACAGTTGTCTAAAAATCAGAAATTTCAGCGATTTGACAGTAAAAGCCAAAGCTTTAGATTATTTAAAAATATGTTTACGAACAAAACGGTTGCTACTTCCCTGTCTTGCAGCTTTTATGCAACCATGTTTATATAAAAGGAAAATGATTTGGGGAAGGATAATTCAGCTCAGTGAAATTGAAAAAATACATAAAAAAATCTCTGGTCTTTTAAAAGTTATATGGCCCTAAGCTTAGGAAATTTAACTTAAAATAGATATTAAGACATGGATTTTAATAACTGTAATATAAAATAGACTATCAATATACATGAGGCTTCAGTTTAATCTCAGCAGAATGAATGAATGAATGAATGAATGAATGAATGAATGATGAATGATAGACTGCTATGCCACATGTGACTAGAATCTAACATTTTTAGAATCACATAACCTTAAAGATGATCAACTGTTTTCTGAGCTCTAAAGAATAAAAGGTTTTTTCTATAGATTGATTTTATTGGTATGCCATCTCTTTCAAATGTCATCTTGTAGCCATTTCCTTAGCAATACCATATTTCTATCTTGAATGGTGACCATGAAACTAGAAGGGATAGATTAGAATCTAAAGAATCTGACATGTATTTTTTTTTTATAATTTTCAATGTATATTGATAACACCCTATTGCTGGGAATCACTGCAAGTTCATCACAAAGGACAAAGACCAGAGCATACAACTTCATAGTTAACCATTCACAGCAGAGAAATCCTGCGGATTGAAGTACAAAGCCAGTCAATGCCAATGTGCCTCAGCCTTGAAATCAAGACACATGAATATCAAGTGCCTTAACGACAATATTGTTCTTTTTCTTAAGCAGATTTGGTAACTGATTTGTTGAATACCTTGAACTCAGTAGGACGTAAACATGAAAGTCAATTAGCATATTCTAAGTGACTATTGTGTGCCAAACTCTATAGGCAGCACTGCAAATTACATGAAAATGAATTAAATACAACCTTATCCACAAAAAATTCTTTGTAGAGGAAATAATGTACAAGTGACAAAAATTTGCATAAAATAGATTATAATATGCTACAAAACTATCAAAACTTTGCATTTAGGCTCTCATATAGCTTAAAAATCATCAACTATTTTCTAAATTCTATTAGAAGTTAAATTTGTTTAAATTCAAATTTTAATTAGTGGACATTTTCATCAAATAAAAAGTAGTCTGCTTATGACTGACAACAATAAAATTAGAATCATAAAGACGGTGCTAACATGTGTAAGTAAATATTCACATCTTAACAAAGTAAATTTAGAAATCTACTTACTAATAGTATCTTTGGGTCAAATAATGTAGACAGATCTAATTTTTTAACAAAAAGTCAAGAATATTAAGTTTCATATCAAATAGTGAAGAATAATTATTATCCCTAATATGTTGCTTGCCATTGCTTGCAAATTTTCATTTTATTAAAATACAATATATTTAACACAGTGACAGGAAAATTTATTTCTGTGTGATTTGTGTATATCACATATTACATATCATTAAAATCTTAAATATTTTCCCAAGGTTATATACATATCTAAGATTAAATATTTTAAATTATATATAATTTATATATATATTTACATAATATATAAATAATTTATACATATTATATATACACACATATACACACTTTTAGTGGTGCATTGTAAATATGCCTCATATTGAAGTATAGAATGATAAGATTATTTGTGTGCACACCTCTTAGAGCATTTCCCTCTAGGTTCTACTTTTCATCCTCTCCTTCCTTGTACATGTCTTTGAGATTGGCATTGGTAATTTAATATAAGTCTGTAGAATTATTTAAACTGCTACTATCTTCACATCTCTATCCTTCCTTCCCCCTGGTGTACACACCTCTATCACTCCATTGGAGTCTTTGCTTCTTAATCTGAGGTTACCTTTGTTTCCCAATTTTTATCTAGGTTCCACATATATAAAAATATAGCTATTTAATCTCTCTTAGCATAATTATTTTCATATTCCACACATTTTCTTACAAATGGCGTTTTTTGTTCTTTTTTATGGCCGAGTAAAATTACATTATGTGTGTGTGTGTGTGTGTGTGTGTGTGTGTGTGTGTGTGTGTGTGTGTATGTATATATATGTATATATATGTATATCTAGCTATCTATATATCTATCTATATATCTATCTATATATCTATCTATCTATATATCTATCTATATGTATATAATATCTAGTCATTTGTTATAGACACCTAGACTGGTTCCATAATTTGCCTATTGTGAATTGTGCTGCTATAAACATAACTATGTATGTATTACTATAATATTCTGACTTCAATTTTTTTGTAAAATGCCCAGGAGAGGTATCACTTGGTCATATGCAGTGAGGAAGTTTTATAAAAGTTGCATCTTTTGAAAGTTACATTTTACTTTCAATTACTGATATTATTTTGTGATTACCTATGTGTTTTAAGGGACATGTGCGACTTGAGGGAATAAAACAATTCCTCTTTAGCAATTAAATTATGTAAATATGTGTTCAAACTATGACTTAAGTCATCCTTTTCTTTTTGTACTCTACTTCAATTTATTTGTCAAAAAAGAATTATATATTACTGCTTTGTAAAGATAATTTTGTAAGCTGCTGTGAAGAATGCAGAAGTTTATTTTTGAAGTAGAAGTGCATCTTTGGAAGCTTTAAGGAGTCATACTAAATTGTTAAAAGTAATAAGAATAATACCAATGACAATAATTTGGATCATCTTTTAGAAACCAAGCTTTCCTGTAATTACTTACTGCTTTTGTTTAAGATTTTAGTTATTTTCATCAAATAGCAAATAAGACAAAATATTTAGAAGTAATTTATATGAACCAGAGATAGACTCTGGCACTTCAAAAACTGGTTTAAAAATGTATTAACCAACAAATATTTAAAATAAGTTACTGTAAATTTTGGTAAAAACTAATACCAATTTTGGTGTCCAAAAGCCAAGTAGGAAACTTATAAATGAATGGAGTTAATATGGCACTTCTGATTTCAGGTGAAGTTACTTAGAAGTAGAAAAATAAAAGAGAAACAAAGTGTATTAGGAGACACCAAAGATGCTACCTCAGTCCAGGAAGTTATAATATAGGCCCATCGACTGGGTAGTTTACAAACAACAGAAATGTATTTCTTACAATTTGAGAAAAATTACTAGAGTGCCAGCGTGTCGGGATCTAGTAAGGCTCTGTTTCCTGCCTATAAACTTTTGACTCCTTACTAAATCTTCACATGGTACAAACAGAGCCTTTTCTTTCTTCTTTCTTTCTTTCTTCCTTTCTTCCCCCCCCTCCCTTTCTTTCTTTTTCTGGTGGTACTGGGGTTCCTGGAAGCCCCTCTACCTCCGGGCTACACTCCTAGACCTATTTTCTGTTTTATTTTTGGAAACAGGGTCTCTTAAGCCAGCGCGGCTGGCTTCAAACCTGCGCGATCCTCCTGTCTCCGCCTCCCAAGCGCGGGGATTACAAGCATGCGCCACCACACAGGCCCAGAGCCTTTTCTTGTAAGGACACTAATCCCATTTATGAAGAAACCATCTTTATGACCTACTTACTTCCTAAAACATACATGATAATGTACATCAAGGACTACATTTCTGCATATAAAATTTGGGGAGAAAAGAGAAACAAATACTCATTCCATGGTAGATGTAAAACTATAAATTAGAAAAGTTTGGTGAAAGAAGATTCACCTAGAGATTCTTCTAGGTCACCCAGACCCAAATAAAATTTTTTTCCCCAAGATTTTTATATCAGAAAACATCTAATGATGAACATGTCTCAAAAGTGAGAGACTATGAGAAGCTGGGTAGGGATTGAAAAATAAGGGGTCAGATGATTATGCCCTTTATAGTGAGAAGAAGAGAGAGGGCATTGGGAAATCACAAATGAAATAATACAAGATCAGTGTAATGTTACAAAAAATGGGGAAGGAAATAAAACTTAAATTGATGGTAGTTGATAAATATAAAATAGAAGATAAAAGTATTGTTAATAAGATTAAAAATTGTGTTCAATTATTTTTGGAAAATTTTTAAAATATTTAATGGAGTAATTGAAGTGAGAAAAACTCAGAGGAGAGAATGAAAGGTATAATAAAGAGATGAAAGATAAGCTTAAAAGAATCGAACAATATGAGTACATACATGAGCACTCCATCTCGTATCTGGTCTGAAGACAGGGCATCTAAAAACTTTTGAGTAGTGAGATTTAAACCCCTTTAGTGTCCTCATCTTTACTGTATACATGTTGAGCATAGAATTTTTAATATCTTTAATATATCATCAAAGACAAAGGAATATACACGTATCACTAAAACCTTTACAATTATAAAGACATTAATTATAGAGAGGAACATTTTCAACCTGCTTATAAGATATGTAATTGGAAGGCATAATGATATTTTGGGGACTGGTTATTTACAGAAATTTATATGTATTGTGTTTTTTACTTATCCAAATCTTTGTAGCAAAAACATGCTTAAATGCTTGGAACATAAAAATAACTTCTGTGAGCATTGCAGGCATATGAAGTGAATTCCTGTAAACTCAGTCACTTTCAGAAAATGATCTTCTAACAATAGTGAGTGTAACCAAGAAAAAGCTATCCCTACAGAGGTTAATGCTTCTCTGTCTCAACACATTTTAATATGTATTGAAGAATAAGAAAAAATATCTTTAACACTTATTCTATTAAAGAAAAGAATAAAATAACCCTTATCAAACAGAAATGATTTTGGAGAGACAGAAACTAAGAATATAATGGCATTAATTACCAGATAAAAAGCATCAGAAATATGTTATTGTTCTTCATTATATTAAAAAGTAAAAGAATTAAAGAGTCATGTAAGCTATTAAAGTCTAATCTCTCCTTCTTTCTTCTTCTCACATTTGCTATGGTTTTCCCTGTGGAAAGTCTGAAAAATAATGCAAAAGAGCAATTTGCTAGGTTGAAAGAATTAAATTGATAGGTTCTAAGAACTTAAGAGACAAATCAATGCAGAGCATCATTTCAAATCCTTTGACTAATTTGTTTTGAACTCAACTTTTCTTTGTTCCTTAGAACAATTTCCCCAGTATATCTCACAGGAGAATGCTATTTTATTAATAAAATTAAACTTGCATATAAACATACAGAATGAACATGTTTCCAATAAAAGTCCTCCCCAAAGTAGCAGTTGAAATAATTTGGGGATAGCAGCAGCTTAACTCAAGGGCATAAGAATACTTTTGAGTCCTTGCAGTACCCACTGACTGTCATGAGTTTTCTGCTCTTATCATTATGAATAGGGTTTGTCAAAGTGCTTTCTTTCTTTTGTTATTTTACTTAATAATTAAAGAGAAGAACATATACCAATAAAGAGTAAAATTTCTGCTATTCTGGAGTTTATAGAAGTTGGAGAAAATGGCTCATTAATAAAACAATGAAAAGAGTTGGATTAAAGAGGGCAAGGATCAGTGAACAATTTGACCATAAGCTGTATCCAGTCCACAGATTTATACCTTCCACAGATTTATACACTGACTTTTATACTTTGAAATAGTTGAAAAATAGAATTTTGTAACACATAAAAATATTTAAAAATTAAATTTCACTCAAAACTATATTTTATATATTGAACACAACTATATTTGTTATTGTATTTCCTGTCCTTTTTTAATGCTATCACAGCAAAGTAGAGTTGTTTGTTGTTATATAATTGGGTAATAGCAAATAGAGACTATTGACCAGTATACCTAAAATATTTATTATCTGGAATTTATAGAAAAAATTTGGTGAACATCTGAAATAGAGAAACAAAAGTGCATGAAGTAGATTTACAAAAACTCTGTAGGAATTGTCAAAAGAACTTAATGCAATAGTAATTCCAACAAAATGACAAAAGAACCTTTCTTTTCTCTTTGGAGATGTTGATGTAAAATTACATGAACAATACATGAACCATTTCTTTTTGAGAGAATCTGGAAATTAGTTTAAGAGGTTCCTGCACCCCAGATAAGAATGAACACAGCAATAAGGAAGCTGTGAGAAAACCCACGGAGTTCACTGGCCATTGTCCTTTGTCTTACAGCTGCATAGCAAAATCAGAAGTAAACTCCCAACTCTCAACTGTTATATAGGAACACAAAGAGATTATACCATATTAATATTCTGACTCTTCAAGTTGGGCATCTCCTCAGAGAATGGCTTTTGTTTTGACTGAAACTAAGTGCTTATAAGAAAAGTTACCATATTATAGGCTACCATAAATAAAGTTAATGGCTTGGACTTATATATACTCACTTGTCATAGTCTCTCTCTCTCTCTCTCTCTCTCTCTCTCTCTCTCTCTCGCTCTCTCTCGCTCTCTCTCGCTCTCTCTCGCTCTCTCTTTCTCTCTTCTCTCTCTCTCTCTCTCTCTCTCTCTCTCTCTCTCTCTCTCTTTCTCAATTTTCATCTCTCTGGCTGAGTGTGGCATGATTGGAATAAAGCTCACAGATACTGGATTTCCATTGGGGTGGGGGGAAGAAAACTGAAACATATATCCAATTTTCAGACTTTTTTGGGTGTTGTTTGAGGGACATGTTTATATTTTGCCTGAATCTGAATACTTACAGGAAAGGGGATCAGGTTAGAAATCACTGAGAGTAAGATTACAGTTTAAATTATTATACACTCACTGTAGTTCCTTCTCTTAGCCCAGTGTGGAATGATGAAAATAAAGTTAAAAGTCAAACTATCAGTTTTTCCCTAAAGAGACAAAATATTTAAGATATATGGTAAAAATTTTTGTTTTTTTAATGGGCACCCTCAAGGGATTGTTTTCTACTTCCTGCCCCAGCATGTTGTTGGGATATAGTACACTAGATGTCAGTACACCTCTGAGAACAACAGTAAGCTTGGTGACTTTCTGTACCAGAAGTCCAATTTTAAAATGGACAGCTTGTCAGACTCTCCCTTAGGGTGGGGAAAAGACATACAGGACATGCATCTAAAATTTAAACTTTTCAGGGGCCTTCCTGAGAAGTAGTTTTCTGTTTTACCAACAGAAAACACTGATATAACCTAGTATATTCTATGAAGCAGGGTAGCTGCTAAGAAGAAATGAGAGCTTGGCAGCTTGTAATAACTTCAGAAATCTGCAACACTACATAGAGATGAATGAAGAAGGAAGAAATTAAAATCTCCCCAAAATAAGTAACTGGAAATCTTTTAATTCTAGAATGTATAGAGAAGGCCAGAGAAGATGTATAAAAAATAAAAAAGTTTTGAGAGCTATTAGGAACCTCTCATTGAGAATATTGGTTAAAAAACATCATCTACATAAAATCAGTTTGTAAACACTGGACAGTATGGATATTTTTTCTTAAATGCTTACATTCTGACACAAAATTTCAGGACAATACAGCCCTAAGAAGGGTCAGGATAAATCTCTAAAAATTGGCTCTAAATAAGCACATATATAGCTGGACATTATGGTATATGTTTATAATCACAGTACTTGGCAGGGTGAGTCAGGAGGATTGCAGGTTTAAAATCAAACTCAGTAACTTAGTGATATCTTAAAAAAATAGGGATGGAAGTGTATTGTGGAGGTAGAATGCCTCTGGACCCAATACAAACATACACAATACACACATGCACATAGACACACACAGAGAGAGAAAGAGAGAGAGAGAGAGAGAGAGAGAGAGAGAGAGAGAGAGAGAGAGAGAGAGAGGAGAGAAGTATGTGTGTGTTTATATAAATATTTATATTATTTATTATTTGCCTTTATTGGTGCATTGTAGTCATACATCTTAGTGAGGTACAAGATGGTAGAGGTATATATGCACCTATCACTCATTTAGTCCTTCCCATTTTCCAACTGCATTCCCTCTCCCCTTCCTCTTTCCCATGTTTGGCTTAGTGATTAACTTTACTATGTTGTGAATATATATCATGAACTTTAGAAAATTTCCCTCTTCCCCCTTCCTAGCCCCCTCAGGTCACCTTATTTGCTCAGGTACGGTTTCTCTTTCTTCATCTATATATCTAAAATATTCAAAATAACTGTCATAAAGATACTCAATGATCTCAGGGAGGTAAAGATAGAATATACAATACAAGTAGAGCTAGAATATATAAAAGAAAACTAAACAGAAACTTGGAATCTCAAGAATAAAATAAATTCACTGAAATTTTTTCTAGAGAGTTGGAGAGAAGACTTGAGCAGAACAAAAGATAAGCAAAGTCATTTGAAATCACTTAAATCAGAAGTATACAAAGGGCAATAAGAACAATAGTACTTGTGGAACAGCTAGAGGTTTCCAACTAAAGAGAATAGATGATGACTTAATAAGATTATGACTTAAAATTTATTTTAAACTTTATAAGGATATCTTAGCTAATTAATAATATTTATCAATTGCTTTTCCTCCTACCTTTTTTAATTGCTATGGGATACAAAGAGTAAAAGATCTTGAGAGATGGTACTGAATTCTCAGGGATCCCAAGGAACTCTTAATAAAATCATGTTTGTACTATATGACAATAATTTATCATTAAAGCTGTTAAATTTTTATTATGATATAAATCCCAACTCACAAATGAGATAAATAATAGGCATAATAATGAATGTGCCAGTTAATCCTTCAAATTATTTTAAGCTAATCTTTTAATATATTCAAATCACACATATGCATATTTTTCTTATTTGCAGAACATCATATAGGGTTCATTAATCTTAGCAAAAGAACACTTAAGTCCAAGATATTGGTAGTAGAGGAAGAAGGGGTATATGAGAGCTTTCTGTACTCTCTACTTAATTTCACCATGAATATGAAATGTTCCATTTATACATAGAACAATGAGAGGTCTATGTGCAAGTCTATGTGCACCAGAATAACCTGGACTGATGGTAAATATACCTCTTACATTCAATTTGAATAATGCACAGTAATCTGGATTTCTAGAATGTTCTCAGGTATTGACAATATTTCTGGTCCTTGAACCATGCTCTTACCTCAAGAATAACATTTTTTTCAACATAGCAAATGTGTTCAAAAGGCATTTCTGTGCTCATAACTGGATAGCTAGTCTTGGAAGACTTATTATCAATGCCTGAGGGACTATGGAATATGAATCAGGTATAGGTCTTCCTTGGCTTTCTGAAAAATGATTGGTCTTATTCCTTTAAGTAAAATGGGTGGCAATTTCAAAGTTACATATATGACTACTTGCACAAATGTACTATTATTTTAAGAAAAATGTTAAAGTTGTTTAAAATGAAATATATAGCAAAAAATCAGAAATTGATAATGTAATCAGTATTTTGATAGTTTTTCTAAATAATGATTTACTATCTTGGTTAAATGCCAAAGTAGTTATAATTTTAGTAAAATATCATAAGATATATAGCTTTTATTTGATAAATTATGGTTGAGGATATATATATATATATATATATATATATATATATGTATATTTATGTTCAGAGATGTTTCAAGGCAATGAAATAAGATTAAGTATTCTACCAGCATCACTGAATTAAAAGAAGAACTTTTAACTTATATTGAGAAGGCTCAAAGTGGCCATTACATAAATATATTGTGTTACTACAACCAGGGGATTATTAAGAAATTTTATCATTTAATGCCTTTTATACTTTCCTTCAGAGTCCAAAGGGCATCATGACAAGTTTGCCTGACAGTGTTATTGATTATTGGCATCATTATTATTATTAACATCACTTAGCTGCCAGCATCAGCATTCACCATATTTCAAGATAGTGTGAACCTAGGAAATTCTACAATTTACTAGGAACAACTTTTTGTAACATTTTTGATTTTCTGCCTCACATGCTGATTCAAATTTATGTTATTATTTAATTTCATAGATTGATAAAGATATTAAGAACCTTAAAGTGATTAGGAATCATCTAACTAGGGAAATAAGATCTCCTCAACACTGTTAAGTGGGAGTGCAAACTATGGAGATCAGTGTGGAGATTCCTTGGAAAACTGGTAATAGATATGCCATATGCTCCAGCTATGTCACTACTGGGTATCTTTCAAAAGAGTTTGAAGCCAACGAACTATAGCAATATATGCATACCCATCTACATAGCAGCAGAATTCACAATAGCAAAACTATGGAACCAACCTAGGTGTCCATCAACAGATGAATGGGTTACAAAATTTTGGAAAATAAACACAATGGAATTCTACTCAGCAATAAAGAAAAAATTACACCATTTGCAAAAAGATGGAAGGACCTTGAAAACATTATGTTAACTGAGGTTAGCCAAGCCCAGAAGTTCAAGAAACATGTTTTCTCTAATATGCATGAGCTAGGAATTGTTTGGGATACCAGAGTTACTCCAGATAATGGAGAAGAACCTCAGTGGAGCCAGGGAAGAAGGATAGGGGAGGAGGAAGACAGGTTCATTAATCGACTATGTGTACACATCGACTATGTGTACAACATGTGAATATAACATTGTCAATCTGGAGTATTGGTAGGGGTGGGGATGGGGAGCCAGAGGAAGGGGGACCAAGTACTGTATGAATTTATGACATTATAAAATGATTTACATGATGATGTGATACTAATGCACCAATAAAAGCAAAAAAAAAAATTAACAGCCAAGTCCCTACACACAAAAGAAATTATCTATTTCAGATTATAAATGACCAAAGGTCCAGAGAGGTTCTGTGGCTTTTCCAATGTAGCATAATTGGTGGCAGGACCCAGCGCTAAGACCTGAATATTCTTCTAGAACAATTCTCTTGAGTTAGTATCTCTGCTTGTCTGCTTTGCAACCTGATGAAACAAAAGAATAGAATTGCTGCGTGTATCATAGCACACACTGGAAAGCAAACTAATGAGAAGCAGTTTGTGAACATTGTTCTACCTGAAATTCCCCTTAGGCAGTTGAGGTGAACAAAACAGTTTCTGCTGAGTGTCAGAAGATGGAGAATTACTTTCTAGGCCAAGTGCAAAGTGTTTCAGGAGAAGGCCATAGATCTGGAATTTTCCATTCATTTACGAGCTGATGGAGCATGAATCCATCAGTATTTTGGATGCTGCAAAAGGCACTTAATTGACTTGCGTTAAGTTTAGACTCGCCACCTATTCAGTCTTTCAAAATCACAGTTCACTTTCAAATATTGCTTCCCTGTGTTATTTAATCATGCTTTGGATTTCCAAAGACAAAATTCCAAGTAGTAAAAGGAAATATGAAAAATAGTTGGCAAAGGTTTTAAAGCAGTATGAAAGGTTTAGGAAATTTTAACATGTAACTTTGTGTGTGTGTGTGTGTGTGTGTGTGTGTTACTGGGGATTAAATTCAGAGGCACTCTATCTCTGAGCTATATCCACAGACTTATTTTATTTTTGGAATAGAGTCTGTCTAAATTATTGTGCACCATCCTCTGACCTATGATCTTCCTGTCCCAGCTTCTCAAGTACTGGAATTACAGGCTTGCATCAGTATACTTGTCTCCAAGATGTAAATATTTAATATGTTAGAAGAAGTGGTTTCTGTTATGGTCTTTGTGAAAGTTACCATGTATGAATTAGAAGTTCCATTTTCATGACCAGAAGAATAATCTTCTCAACTCCATAGGTACAGAGAACCTTTACACTAGGAAATAGAGAAAACGGAGCCTGGAGAACAAGAAAGAACATGATTCAAATTCTGACACTCCACTTGATGCAGGGCCCAGATGTGGCAACATATCTCATTTGCGTTCTGAATTCTAATGAGCTAGCCATGCAGTTTTGGTCATCTGCCACCTTTCTGACTTTCCTCTGCTGAGAGTCATGAATAAATATATCTATCTTAAAGAGTCATGAATAAGCCGGGCGTGGTGGCGCACGCCTGTAATCCCCGCGTTTGGGAGGCAAAGACAGGAGGATCGCGCAGGTTCGAAGCCAGCTGTGCGCTCTGGCTTAGGAGACCCTGTTTCCAAATAAAAAAATGTAAAAATAGGTCTGGGAGTGTAGCCCGGAGGTAGAAGGGCTTCCGGGAACCCCAGTACCACCAAAAAAAAAAAAAAAAAAGGCATGAATAGACTATCTAGCTAAGAGAGTAATTGAAAATGCTTAGCAGTAAGAGAATAACTGGCATAGTGATCGAGATATAGGATTTAAATATTTATTTTACAAATATATTTATTATTTATTAAATTATTGGGTTTTACCTTTACATTTTTCTTTATTTTCCTTTTATATTTAAGTGGTTTAAAAGTCAGTGAATTTTTATTACCTAATGGGCTTAAAATATTAATAAGGAAGATGAATGTGCATAAATGTTTTAAAATATAAGAGAACATACAAGATAAGAAAAAGATGTGAATTAGAGAAAGATTTAAGAGAGGGCATGTAAAACTTGATAGAACTTATAGTCTTCTCGTTTTTACTTTAATATAATTAAAATAATCAGCTTTTAAGATGCACATGCTTATTTATGCTTAATATCTGGGAAGTCAGGTTAGTGAAAAGAAATGTTTAATTATGTAACAATATGCCAAGGGCAGCCTAAGGGAAGAGTTGGAAATTTTAGAAGTCATATTCCTTTTAAATAATTGCTTTCCTTTTTATGATTATATATTTTAATCATGAACAGAAGAAACCTTAGGGAACAAATGTATTTGTTAATTTTTAAAGGTTCTGTTTGAGAAAATGTGTCATTTGTGTAGAGGCTTATCTCACATTAAAATGACAGAGCAAGAAACCTAAAGGGAAATGAATGGAATGAGTTAGTGAAAATCCATTGTCAACTTGAGATATGGTTGTGCTGAACATTTTTCAAAATAGAAATTATGAAAGCCTATTCAAAGTACATAAAAGACTAAGTAATGTCGTCATAAAATCTATGTAAATATGAAAATATTAAAATTTTCACAATTAAATTTAAATAACTAGAAGTATGTAAAATATTTCAAGCACCTTAATAATTGTTATTTTTAATGGATCAAGACACAGATAATATTAAATAATTTTTATAAACAAATAATCAAAAAGCAACTTTTTAAACAAAAATAAATAATTTTTCAAATTCATTTTATAAAGTTATTTATAGACTTCTTTTTCTTTGTAGTAATTCAAATATTCATAAAATAGCATGCAAACAGGCAGAATGAAAAGGGTATTTCTATTTTCTAATCTAAATGCAAGGTTGGGGGTAATACTGATTTAGCCCAGAAAACAAAGCTGAACTAAGCTAAACACTCAAAATCAAAGTCTGAATGTCTCAATTTTCATCCTGATTTGCCATTTTCTTATTCTGTGAACCCTGAAAAAGTAATGTAATTTGTCTGGTATCCTGTTTTCCTCATATGTCAAATAAAAAAACTAAATAACATAATGTTTCTAGAAGACTTTACCAGTCGTCTGAAGTCAAAAGTCTATTTGGCTGAGACTTAACAGTCTTTTGCATTCTAATGTTCAAGTAGACCGCTCATCATGTATTACTGCTTCACATATATTCTAGCTCCAAATTTGTGAAAGCATGGGAATAAAATGGAATTATAGAATTATAAGATCACTGATTTGGAGGAGATTTTGTTGAGATAATATGGAATTCAGAGGTAAAATGGAAAACCTATCACATGCTCAATTTCATGCCAGTTCCTTTGAACATAAATATCCCCTATCCTCAGACAATACAAATTACCCCTTCCCCTGGGATTCTTTACCACTTAGTCTTAGCGTATAACACTTTTCTCAGTCACATGCATGAGAGTTCCCTCCATTAGACTACACACTCCTCTAAAGGGGAACCATTAGTCTTCATTTTCTCAGTGTCTAGCAAATTGCCCGGCACACTGCTAGCTAGTAGTAATGTTTATCAACCCCATTGAAAGTTTAAATTTAAATGAAACTAATGTATACCAGAAACATTTTTTAAAGCAAAATCATCCCCTACTTACCTCCAAAACCATAAACAAAGAAAACAAAAGCAGAATAAACTAGTAAAATATAACAATCAAAGAATTGGATAAATGATGAACTACTTTTAAAATTAAGTGAAGCAAATATTTTATACACTTAATGTTACCATGGACATATTAATATATATTGGATTATATAGCTCACTTGGTTATATATATTTAAAATTTTCTAATATTTATGTAAATCAAGAAAAATTGACATTCTTTTAAAAAGATCATTGAAATAAATTAAATTTTATACAATAATTTTTAATTCTTTAGAACTGTAAATTTTATAGTTTTTCTAGTGATCTTCAAATTTCATTTACTTTATTCTTTAGTTTAATTACATATTGTATACCAAAAAACTTACTTTCTAAGAATATAATTTAATTACATTTGTTTCAGTTAAAGTTTGTGCTGACTCAAAGTGAAATAAACAATTAAGGTTCTTTTTAGGAAAACTATAAAACCCTTGCAAAAAATTTTATAAGTTTAAATCTACATGTTAATTATTTTTCTTTTTTTATTCTGGGAAGTTTCATTAGCAAATAAATATTCTTGAGGTATCACACTTCTTGGAATCTTCACATTTTAAATTTTAGACTATACAGCATTAATCATAAATATATAATTCTGTTTATATATAAAATATATGTTGTGAAAATATTTATTATTACTTTCATATATGTTCTCATAATATACAACTTATTTTGTAATACAATGTTTTGTTCTTTGTTAAATGCAAAATAAAAACATTTTTCTAGTGGTACTGTGGTTCCTGGAAACCCTTCTACTTCCAGGCTACACTCCCAGACCTATTTTATATTTTTATTTGGAAACAGGGTCTCTTAAGCCAGCGAGGCTGGCTTCAAACCAGCGCGGCTGGCTTCAAACCAGCGCGGTCCTCCTGTCTCCGCCTCCCAAGCGCGGGGATTACAAGCGTGAGCCACCACGTCCAGCTATGTTAATATTTTTTACTATATAAATATAGGTCAATAATTAGACATTCCTGTACATAAAATGAAAACTTACCCACAATTTTATTGGAATTGAAACAATTCAATTTTCAAAACTATTGTTATTCTTTGGGTAGTATTATGAAAGTCTTGCCAAAAAAAAAAATCACAAAGACAGTAAGGATTTTTGTTGGTTTGTCTTCCTTATTTTATGTATGTATGTATGTATGTATGTATGTATGTATGTATTTTTGTGTGAATCTGGGGATGGAACCCAGGGGCATTCGACCTCTGAGCTACACCCCCTGCCCCATTTTTTATTCTTTATTTTGAAAAAGGTTTTCACTGAGTTGCAGAGGGCCTCACTAAGTATCTGAGGCTGTCCCCGAACCAGGATTCTATGGTCTCAGCCTACCGAATGCTGGGATTACAAGCATGCGCCACCACGCCCGGCTCCTTATTTTTTATTTTAATAGATCAGACTATTTATCACTTTGGTTGTATAAGATATCCCTAATATAAAATTGACTTTAAAAATTGTCTTCTAGCCGGGAGTGGTGGCGCATGCTTGTAATCCCTGAGCTTGGGAGGCGGAGACAGGAGGATCAGGCTGGTTTGGAGCCAGCCTTGCTGGCTTAAGAGACCCTGTTTCCAAATTAAAAATATATAAAATAGGTATGGGAGTGTAGCCCGAGAAGGGTTTCCAGGAACCCCAGTACCACCAAAAAAAAAAAAAAAAAAATTGTCTTCTACATTTTATATTTTGTATTTTTTATCAGGTCATTTTCTTTTTCTTAATTTATAACAGGTATGGGAAAGAACCATAATTATTACATTTTGTAGGCATTTCTTAAGAACCATTTCCTTAATTAAGTTTAGATAAAAAGTTAGACTTTTGAAATCATTTTTGGAAACACTGTATGAAAAATTATCATTAAAATAAAATATCAAAATCTATATGGGTCATTACCTGAGAAACAACAAAGTCTACACTTTTGAAGAATTTTAAAAAGTAATTGCATGGTGGATGTATTATCTCTAATTTTCTGCAGAAGTGAGCTCTGAAGTCTTGATGCAAAACAGGCAAGGCCTTAATACTAAGGCATCTTTCTTTAAAGAGTGTCACCTAAAGCCTAGAGTCAGTGATCTCAGAAGATGAGAGAGAATGGCAAAACTGAGAGGGAAGATAGATAAGTGAGCCAAGTCTAGAAAGTCATTTAAAGGCCAAAAGTACAGATAAATTCAGTTACGTTATTTAAAAAGTAGTTTCTGCTCATGCATAAATGCCAACATTTGAAAGTCATTATCAGGAATATCAAAGGGGAAAAGTTTTCCATTCATCCCTTTCAAGGTACTGAACAAGAAGTTTTATTTGTAGAGAATGAATTAGAATGGTAAAACTAGAGAACCTGCAACCTGGTAATTTTAATGTCCCAATGTTGTTTCTAGGTAATCTTGATGAATTATCATATTTGTGGAAGATAATTTGCTCATTACTAATATTTGCATATATTTTGCTCTGTATTTGAATGAAAACATAATACTATAAATGACTCTTAGCATTTATTTGCCATGTGGCCAGATGTGGCAAGTTTATTATCTATTGGCTGCTAACTCTTACTTTCTCTAGGGCCACTTGGACAAGAGATGGGACTGTGGTTGGAAAAGGGAACTGAAAGTGACCTTTTCATGGGATAAAATAGGAGGCTTAGCTCAAGAGCAGTCAGTGATTATGAATCTAAACTACGTCCAACATAGCTAAGAGTCACCCTTGACTAGAATCAACACCATTCAGGTGCCACAATCTTAAAAATCTGGATAAATGATAGTCGTGAGCATAGGTTGGAGTGGGTAAAATTAGACAGAAGATTGAAGATACAATAAAGAAGAGGAACAGAAACCAACTCCTTTACAGGTCCCTGTTTAGATTTAGAGAAACCAACTTAGATATCACTGCTACCCCTAGTTTTTAAAAGAAAACTAATAAAAATGGATTGGTTTGTGTTAATTTAAATAGGAGTTTGAATTTTGTATATAATTACAAGCTTGCCTGGCTTATTAATTAGTATTTACTGGATGGTCTAATTATTATCAAAGTATTTTTTAGTGTAGTTCAAGTTCAAATTGGTAATGGAATATATTGAATGTATTTCCTCTTTTATTATAGAAATGTTACTTATGAGGGTAAGGGTATAGCTTGATGATAGAGAATTTACCTAGCATTTGCGAGGTCCTAGGTTCAGTCCTCAGTATGTACATACACATATCTGTGTGCATATACACAGTTACCTTGTTCCGATCACTCATTTTTATCCTCATTATTGAGGGGCTTATCACATAACTTTGTTAGCTTTTCTTTTATTCTTTTATTAAAATGTGTGTGTGTGTGTGTGTGTGTGTGTGTGTGTGTGCGCGTGCACGCACATGTGTTTGTAAAGATTATAGGCTCATAAGGCTATTCTGACTGGTTAAGAATATTGAAACAGTATTTCATTGACATTTGATGTTACAGCATTTCAACAGGTAAAAAAAAACCCATTACTACGTTGTTCTAATTGAAAAACTTTTTAATAATGAAGTTTCCCACCTAAGAAATAAACTTAGGAATGATGGTGTTTAAAGAAAGTTTTTTTCCAACTTCCTTTAAATTAGTGAAATTATTACATATGAATATGTATGTATATTTACAGACACAAATATATATGTATATACATGCACACACATATCCATATTCTTCTATTCATCATGCTTTTGTTTTTCTTTATGAAAATTTCAAAATGTTATTTTATGTTTCAAAGAAAATTTTTTATCATTAGTCATAATAGTAGGATTTTACCTTAATCAATTTAAAATTTAAAATTGTTATTGTTAAAGGGGCTTTTTGTGAAAATATGGATTTACTATAATTGCATTCCATATATGCAGGCATGTATAAACATATATACACCTGTATGCATACACACATGTTTATTAAATGTTTTATACACACCACATGTTTAGTACAATTTTATAAACTTACTTTGCATTTATACTCATAACAGCCTCTTATTTTCTTAAGAGTTGAATTTTCTCAGTTTAAAACTATAGAAATGGAAAAATAGGCATCTTTAAAATGATATAAGCTAGCTGGGCGGGGGTCGCGCGCAGGGCACACCAGCTGGGGCCCGGGTCGCAGGACCCTGGGCCCCGGGCAGAACTGCGCATAGCACGCCAGCCCCCTGGAGAAACCGGGCCCAGTAAGACGCTGGGTTCTGGGCGGGGGTCGCGCGCGGGGCACGCCAGATGGGGCCCGGGTCACGGGACTCTGGGCCCCAGGCCGAACTGCGAGTAGCACGCCATACCCCTGGAGAAACTGGGCCCAAAACAGAAAAAGATAAAGAAAAATATCGGAGAGGAGGTAAGAAAGCCGTTATGGATGCCAGGACACTGGAGATGCAGACAAAACTTATCTAAATGCACTGAAACTTATGGAAAAATTCGCCGTGAAAGAGGACTGCTATTTCTCTATATTGTTAAGAATCTCAGACATCACCTGTAAGGAGAGAGTTTAGCGGAGACCAAGGAGAAATGCGGTGTTGAAAGAGTCCTCCGCGATGGTGGTGGAGACTTGTATTCAGGAGAAGCAGAAAACGGATCTTACCAACTTTATTTTTTTGGAGAAATTACACCAAATGTCGAATGCTACCATCACGCATGCTTAGGAACACTGAACAACATTCAGAGTGGAAAAAGAGCCTGGGAAGGATTTGAAACGGTGGAGGCAGTGGCAATGCCAGTGGCC
The DNA here is from genome assembly GCF_963383645.1 of Muscardinus avellanarius. Taxonomy (NCBI): domain Eukaryota; kingdom Metazoa; phylum Chordata; class Mammalia; order Rodentia; family Gliridae; genus Muscardinus; species Muscardinus avellanarius. The sequence continues at coordinate 55,831,287 of NC_137789.1, read as the reverse complement.
AATACTCAGGGGAGGCAGAGATCTGATACATTGCACCTGGAACCTTTGAAATAATAACCACAGAGACAGTGATCGGAACCTGCTGAGGGGTTAGGCGGGCGCCGGGGCCAGTGGCCAACATCGGAGCTTGCTGTGAGGCAAGGCCACTACTGAGGCCTCCGTGGCCGGGATTGGAACCTGCAGAGGGGTTAGACCGATGCTGGGGCCAGTGAGGCCGGCATTGGAGCCTGCCATGAGGCAAGGCTTGTGCTAGGGCCTCCGAGGCCAGGATAAGAGCCTGCCGAGGGGTTAGGCCGGTGCTGGGGCCTCCGAGGCCAGGATAAGAGCCTGCCCAGGGGTTAGGCTGGTGCTGGGGCCAGCGAGGCCGGCACCAGAGCCTGCCATGAGGCAAGGCCGGTACTGGGGCCTCCGAGCCCGGGATTGGAGCCTGCCGAGGGGTGAGGCCGATGCTGGGGCCAGCAAGGCCGGCATTGGAGCCTGCCGTGAGGCAAGGCCGGTGCTGAGGCCTCTGAGGCCAGGATTGGAGCCTGCCTTGAGGCAAGGCCGGTACTGGGGCCTCCGAGGTCAGGATAAGAGCCTGCCGAGGGTTTAGGCCGGTGCTGGAGCCAGTGAGGCCGGCATTGGAGCCTACCGTGAGGCAAGGCCGGTACTGGGACATCCGAGGCCGGGATAAGAGCCTGTCGAGGGGTTAGGCCGGTGCTGGGGCCAGCGAGGCCGGCATCGGAGCCTGCCGTGAGGCAAGGCCGGTACTGGGGCTTCCGAGGCCAGGATAACAACCTGCCAAAGGGCTAGACCGGTGCTAGGGCCAGCAAGGCCGGCATCGGAGCCTGCCGTGAGGCGAGGCCAGCATCGGAGCCTGCCATGAGACATGGCCAGTGCTGGGGCCTCCTAACCCGGGAACGGAACCTGCCGAGGGGTTAGGCCGGTGCTGGGGCCAATGAGGCTGGCATTGGAGCCTGCCGTGAGGCTAGGCCGGTGCTGGGGCCTCCGAGGCCGGGATTGGAATCCTGCCAAGAGGTTAGACCAGTGCAGGGGCCAATGGCCAGCATCGGAGCCTGGCGTGAGGCAAGTTCACTCCTGCGGCCTCCAAGGCCGGGACCAAAGCCAGCTTAGGGGTTAGACCGGTGCAGGGGCCAGCGAGACCAGAACTGGGGCCTCCCATGAGGCAAGGCCGCTGCTTGAGCCAGCGAGGTCTGGATCAGTCCACTGAGTAGCCAGGCCACTACTGGGACCATCAAGAGTGGGATCGGTACTTGCAACGCAGCATGCACAGAGAAATATTGCAGAAAATATAAATCAGATGCTTCTCTTAATCAGCAATAACTAGGAGGAAAAGGGCAACAGGAAGAGGTTGAGCTATAGAAAGGGCCCTATAGTGAAGCAACTAATGTGACCAATCAGAGGATATGTAATACTGGAGGACGGAGCCTCTTTAAAATGCAGGAGGTACATAAACAAATGTATCAAAGTAAATCACCAAAGAAGTGTGGGATGGAGGGAGGGGGAGGGAATGGGATGGGGGCTGGAGGAGGGCTAATTGGATGATGTGTGCTTGTATATCCTCTCAAGTCTTGTACTCCAATGTGATTGATATATGACTACAATGCACCAATTTAAAAAATAAATTATTAAAAAAAAGAAAAAAAAAGAAAAGGGAAGGTATTGAGTAAAAAAAAAAAAATGATATAAGCTAGAATTAACATTTTTTCAAATCAACCCAATTAAACCAAAATAATTGGTGTCCCAAAGGTAAGAATGAAGCCAGACATGGTAATGACACTACATACTTGTTATTTTAGTAGTTGAAACCGAGGCAGGAGGGTCTCAGATTTGAAGATAGCCTTTTATTGATACTCTTAGCAATCTAATGAGACCCTTTCTCTAAAAACAAAACAAAACAAAAAGTGTAACAAAGGTCTGGGCATGTAGCTCAGAGGTAGGACTCTGTTGAGTTCAATTCCAAATACCATATATGGTATTATAAATATGAATGTTTCTGGGTTCAACCCCTGGTACCATGCGCACACACACACAAATTTAATAAGATAGTAATTTATGAGACTAACTTTATTGAAAATGCATTTTGTTAGTCTTTTCTATTTGGCACTTTGTTATTGTTTCTTTTTTTTTTTTTTTTTAAGTAGGCTGGGGATGGAAATCAGGGGCATTTGACCGCAGAGCTACACCCCCTGCCCTGTTTTTTATTCTTTATTTTGAAACAGGGTCTCACTAAGTAGCTGAAGCTGTCCACAAACTGCATTCCTCAGGTCTCAGCCTCCCAAATGCTGGGATTACAAGCGTGCGCCACCATGCCCAGCTGGCATTTTGTTATTTTAAATTGTGTTAGTATAAGCCAGGCGTGGTGGCACACGCTTGTAATCCCCGAGCTTGGGAGGCAGAGACAGGAGGATCATGCAGGTTCGAAGCCAGCTGCACGCGCTGGCTTAGGAGACCCTGTTTCCAAATTTTAAAAAATGTAAAAATAGGTCTGGGAGTGTAGCCCGGAGGTAGAAGGGCCTCCAGGAACCCTAGTACCACCAAAATAAATAAATAAATAAATAAATAAATAAATAAATAATAAATAAATAATAAATAAATAAATAATAAAAATAAATTGTGTTAGTATTATGATATATATTAATCCAATGTGAAAAAAATATAATGACAAATCTATGTACAAATCCCTGGATTTCTGCTGTAGATCAATATTTTCTAATTTGTGTCTGATCCTCCATTCTACTAAATATTTCTTGAAAATTGAGGTCAATACTCTAATATGCTAAAGAAGTACTAAACAGCAAAATATCCTTTTGGAAAATAATGCAGTATATAGATCAGTTATAAATTCTATAATATTATATACATATTTAATTTTATGATTTGTCACTTATAAAGATAAGTTATAAAGATAAGTTATAAGTTTCAATATACCAAATGTAAGATGCATTTAAGTGAATAAAGTTATTAAAATTATTCTCAATGTATTTAATAAAAATTAATAGGTTTTTAAAAAATTCAAATACTCTTATTATGTATACTTAATGGAAAAGATCCAACTTGCCTTACGGTGAAGAAATTAATTTTTTTCTACTTGATACACATGTAGAATCTTTACATATCTCTGAAGATGAATCTAGTTATGGACGTTCTTAATCCAAAGCAATATCTTGTGAAAAGTAACCACTTTATTAAGAAGAATTTTGGTGAAGATGATCACCTATATATGCCTAATGATGTCAAGTTAGTTTTTAATAACATGTTTTTCTTATGTAAGAAGCACAAACTTAAATCAATACTATTATAAAATTATCAGAACACTAGTTAAATAATATGAAGTTGCAATAACCTTGACATGAGACCAATGGTATGATAGTGGTCCATGCATACTGCTGAACTGATATTACAGATAGTACATGCTTGCTAGGCAGTTTACTTGGAAAATTTTTTATTAACAAGCTAAATGAGATACATCAAGTATATATTTATCAAGTTAAAGAAACATTTCTATAACTCACATAAAGTTTTACATCATAAATGACCCATAAATTTGAGATCAAGAGTGGTAGAGGATGAGACTACAACTAGATGAAGTTGATATAGCTTAACCTGTTAAGTCCCAAGTTTTCAATTCTGTGAATATTTCAAAAAATTGACATAGTTTCATTAAAGTAGGTTACAAATCATAATAAAAAGCTTAAAATTTTATTAATTGCTATTATTATAAGTATAGTTTTATTTTATAATTATATTACATAGTATATAAGCATATTATATATCCTATACTATATTTAAAATATATTATATATATATATATATATATATATATATATATATATATATATCCCACATCTGGGAAAATGGTACAAAATAGGTTAAGAATTTTGAGTCAAGTCTTTAGTGACATTTTCATGAAAAAGTGTCAGTAGGCATTTAGAAGTTTCAAGACTGTTGAATGTGGTAAAAGACCACACAGATTTTGGTGATAAAAGAAAATTTGCAAAAATAAAAATAGTCCAGAGGTAGACTGAGTTGTAAAAGAAAGAAATCAATTAACTATAGAGCCCAAAACAAATTAAAAATGTCAATGAAAACATTGTGGGATTAGAATATAAAACTATAACACATTGTTTTCCAAAACAGATATTCAACAAAATGTCAAATACTTTAAATTTTAAAAACGGATAAAAATTTGAATATACCAAATTAGAATATGCTTAATGAACTAAAATGAAAATAAAGTGGTAAGAAAGCACAGAACTTGTGTGTGTGTGTGTGTGTGTGTGTGTGTGTGTGTGTGTGTGTGTGTGTTTGAGTGTGTATTACTAGGGGTGGAAGACAGGGGCCTTCTACTTCTGAGCTATACCCCTGGCCTGTTTTTTTATTTGACAACAGGATTTAACTAAGTTGCCAAGACCCTCATTTAGTTGCTGAGGCTGACTTTGTGACTTTCAACCTGTGATCCTCTTTCTTTCTTTCTTTTTCTTTCTTTCTTTCTTTCTTTCTTTCTTTCTTTCTTTCTTTCTTTCTTTCTTTCTTTCTCTCTTTCTTTCTTTCTTTTTGCTGGTTTGGGGATGGAATCCAGGAGTATTTGACCTTGGAGCTATAGCCCTTGTCCTATTTTTTATTCTTTATTTTGAAACAGGGTCTCACTAAGTTGCAGAGGGCCTCACTAAAAAGTTGAGGCTGTAAACCTGTGATCTTCTTATCTCAGCCTCCCAAGTACTGGGGTGACAAGCATGTGTCACCACATTCAGCTTGAAAACAGAACTTGAAGCAGCAAGATGTGGGCATATTTAATCCAGAATCAAGTATTTAAAGTTGGAAAAAGTATAAGTTGATTTTAGACCTTCTCTCCTTTTAGAAACTTGAAATCAGAGAGAGAGAGCTAAGGTCTTGAAAGCTGCTGATCACTTGATTTGGGGATAGTTGTTGATTGCTGGCTTTCTTCTTTTGGGGACTTGGAACTGTTTAAGCAAAGGGGAACAAACTGTTGGAAAGAATAATTAGTGCTACTCCCTCCAAAACAAACAAACAAACAAACAAAGAAACAAACAAATATAAAAGAGAAAAGGAATAAGACAAATGAAAAGCACAAGAAATGGCAAATAAGACTATCAAAGTGAGATTCACCCCTAGTAAAACTGAGAAAAAAATAAAAAATGTGTGAATATATTAGGAATTTAAAGAATTCATGAATTGTCTTTAATTTTCTCTATTGAAATAGGAATGTTTCAAATTTAGAATTATACTGAGGGTGTGAGAACAATAATTGATCATAGACATACCTTGGATATTTTATAGGTTTTGTTTAAGACAATCATAGTAAAATATTACAATAAAATGAACCATATGAGTTTTCTGGTTTCCCATTGCATATACAAGCTTTGTTTACATTATGCTATAATCTATAAAGTATGCAATAGCATTTTTTAAAAAGTACATACATTGATTGAAGAATCTGTTATGGCTAAAAATGATAACCATCTGAATCTTCAGTGAGTTTTAAGCTTTTTGCTGGTAGGGGGTTTTGCCTTGATGTGATTGATGAACCTTAAGTGTGGTGGTTGCTGAAAGATGGGGTTCCTGTGGCAATTTCTTAAAATAAGACAATAATAGAGTTTGCAACATGAATTGACTCGTCCTTTTGTGAAAAATTTCTCTGCACCATGTAATGCTATTTTATAAGATTTTACCCACAGTGAAACTTCAAACTTCCAAAATTGTTTCAATCCAATCAAATCTGCTGAAGTTTTGTCAACTAAATGTATGCAATCTTCTAAAGCTTTTGTTGTCATTTCAACTGTGTTCATGACATTTCCACCAGAAATAGGTTCCATCTTACAAAACTGCTTTCTTTGCTCATCCCTAAGAAGCCACTGCTCATTGATTAAAGTTTTATCATGCGATTACAGCAATTCAGTCCCATCTTTAGTCCTAATGCGAATGAGTTCTATTACTAGTTCCCTTGATATTTCTACCACATCTGCACTTACTTCTTCCATTGAATATCTAATTCCTCAATGTCCTTCATGATGTTCGGAATAAAATTCTTCCAAACTCCTACTGACATCGATATTTGTCTCTTGTCATGAGTCATGGATATCTTTAGTTACTTCTAGAAAGGTGAATCATTTCCTGAAGGTCTACAGTTTACATTTACCAGACCCCTCAGAGGAATCACAAGCTGAGACAGCTATGTTTTTATGAACTGTATTTATTAAATTGCAAGAATTGAAAGTGAAAATTACTCTTTTTTATGGGTTGAATTAATGAATGCTGTATTACCTGGCATGAACACAACACTAATCTCATTGTGCATCTCCTCAGTGCTCTTGGGTGACTCAGTGCATCATCAACTAACAGTAAACTAACAGTAATCTTTTGAAAACGATTTTTTTCTGAGTAATATGTATCAAAAACAGACTTCATATATTCATCAAACCATACTATAAGCACATATGCTTTGTTCTTCAGTTTATAGAGAATATACAGGGTATACTTAATATAATTATTGAAGTCCTTAAAAACTTAAATAACAAATGAGCATTGGCTTTGACTTCAGGTTATCAGATATATTGATTTCTCTTGCTAGGAAAGTTTGAATGGGCATCTTCTTCAAATATAAATTTGTTTAATCCACATTGAAAACCTGTTGTTTTTGTATTGTCACTTATCTTAGGTAGTTCTTCTATTAGCTTCCTGCAAATTCTACATCAACGCTTGCTGTTTCACCTTGTACTTTTAAGTTCTGGAGATGCCTTTTTCCCTTAAGCTATGTGAACCAACCTCTGCTACCTTCAAACTTGTCTTCAATAGCTTGCTTATCTCTCTTAGAATTATGAGTTGAAAAAAGGCAGTAGAGTTGTCAAAAAAAACACCACAATTTTTAACCATTGAGTTCTCCACCTTTTATGGCACTGTTACACCTCAAGGCAATTACAATAAGAATAGCACAGGCCACTGATCACAGATTACATAGCAGATATAATGGCAGTGAGAAGTTTGAAATGTGAGAATTTCCAAAATAAAAAAAAACAGATTCATGAAATAAGCACATATTGAAAAATAGTTTCAACAGACTTATTCTTGTCAGTTTTCTATTCTATCCTAAATGCAGGCCTCATTAACTTCTACTGCCTCACCTCATAGTAACTGAATTACAACTTCTTCTACCCTAATTTGTCCAGACACCATCTGAGCTGTACCTAATGGCTCCAACATACTGTGTTAGGTCAGACTCAAGTATTTTCTCACCAATCTTTTACTCCAGTCTGATCTTTTTTTTTTCTAATACTTCAAAATATTACTTTCTTCTTTTAGAATTTGATTGTTTTATTTCCTTCTACATACAAACAATATTAATGCTTATGCATATATTTAAAGATCCTGACTTCCGGAAAGATGGCGACCGAGAAAAGCGGGGCTTAAGAGTCCCACTAACAACCAATCTCCATTACCACAAAAAGAGCACCTTTCATAGCCAGAAAACACCATCACCAGAAAAACAAAAAAACCACCAGGCTCCAGAGAGAAAGCGGACTGAGAACAGAGCTCAGGGCCACAGAGGAGACACACGCGCCCGAGGATGCGGCAGCAGCGCCATACTGCTGGCGGCAGCAGCGAACTCAGCGGACGGCTACAGCAAGCCGAGGTGAGCCAATATGGAACAGCCAGGCGGGATCTTTCAGCACAGACAGCATTTAAAGCTCCCAGTGGCTGAGCTCAGCACACGCTGCAGGGATTCAGAGTGGAAATCAAAACCAGAGAAGAAAAAATACGCCAGCCTCATGGCTGAGGGCGTGGCAGAGGCGCCATATTGCCACCGGCGGCGGCAGCAGCAGTGAATTCACCGAGTCCAGTACAGCTACATCTACGTACTCAAGAACAGTGAGTCAAATTGCGGGCCACAGAGGAGAAATCCCAGTATTGTGCCTCCTGGGACTTGACCCAGTGAGGGAGTGGTGGTGGCAGAGATATCACACGATAGGAGAGCGTGCAACCTGGCACCCCCCATAGTTTAAAGCAGCCTCTATCGACTCCCTGGGTCGGAGACTCTGTGATACAACCCAGTAAAGAAGTAGTAGGGTCTGAGATAATACAGACTCGAGATCCAGAGCACCTTAAGTGAAGCCATAGTGACCCAAGGGAAGAACCCAGAGAAGGCACAAACCTCCGAAATCATGGGAAAGAGGAATAACACTGAAGTAATGAATGTGCACAACCCCACAACATCAGAACCTGATAAAACAGAAAATCAGAGATTTCTAGAAGATCAAATCAGGAAAATAACTGTAGAAATAATAGAGGTGCTTCGAAAAGAACTCAGAGAGAGCCAAAAAGAGATAAAGGATGCAATTAATGAAGTAAAGGCCTCAATTCAAAGCACAAACAAACGATTAGACCACATGGAGAACAGAATCTCGCTCTTAGAAGATGAGCAATCCAAAAACGAATGCATAGTTTCTAATCTAGAAAAAGATATCCAACAGCAGGAATCTGACATTGAAGAAATATGGGCCCATCTTAAGAGAGCTAACCTAAGAATAATTGGAATAGAGGAGGGAAAAGAAAGTATTACTTCAAGGAAGTAATAGCAGAAAATTTTCCAAATATAGAGCAAGAGGTTGATACACAGATCCAGGAAACTTATAGAACTCCCTTTAGACAGGATCTGAGAAGAGGATCCCCACGCCATATAATTGTCAAAATGACCAATGTGGAAGCCAAGCAGAGAATCTTAAAGGCAACAAAAACAAAGGGCCAACTGACATTCAGAGGCAAACCAATTAGAATCACTCCAGACTTCCCAAACCAAGTCATGAGAGCCAGAAGGGCTTGGAGTAACATATTCCAAACTCTGAAAGAAAACAACTTCCAGCCAAAAATTTCCTATCCAGCAAAAATTTCTATCAAATTAGATGGAGAAATAAGAAGCTTCCATGACAAACAGAAACTGAAGGAATTTATGTCTTCAAAACCAGTGCTAGAGAAAATACTCAAAGAGATTAACTACAAAGAAGAAATAGGTAACACTCAACAGAACCAGAGAAACAAGAGTTTCCATCCAACAGACAACTAAGATTGGTTATCTGTGGAGATTCATTATTTATGTTAGTCTTTTACCTATCTTTAAATTGTATTGTTTGCCTTTATTGTTGTTAATTTTTAGGATTTCTAGTTGGAATATTAATATACCTTCAGATATAGCATTTGGAAATATTTTATCCAATTCTATTAGTAACTTTTAACTCTGTTTACATTGTCTTTGGATATACAATATTTTCTTTTATTTTTTTAGGGAGTTTGTATATTCTTCTGTTGCCTGTGCCATTGAAATCATATCCAAGAAATCACTGCCAATTTCAATGTTGTGAGGTTTTATGACCCAGATTTTCTCCTAAAAGTTTATAGTCTTAAGATTTATATTTAGGTCTTTTATCTAGTTTGAGTTAATACTTGTATGTGGGATTAGGTAAGGGTCCAATTTTATTCTTTTCCATGTAATTATTATTTTTCAACAATATTTAGTTAAAAGATTATTATTTCCACCACCAAATCTTCGTGGAAACCTTGTCAAAAATAACTTGACAATATAGGGAAGAAGTTAGCTCTAGGCTTGTATTTAACTCCAATGGTCTATATATCTGCCTTTAGAACAGTACTACACTGTTTCAATTATTGTAGCTTTATATGGTTTGAAATCAGAAAATATACATCTTCTAGCTTTGTTTTTGCTTCGAGATTGTTTTGGGTATCTAGAGTCCATATTCCATATCAGGATAGATTTTTTTCTGAAAAATAAATATATGATAGTTTCACCTAAAAAAAAGAAAAAAATATTCTCTGGTAAGAAAGAAAGCAAAAAGAAATATTGAAATGTTATCTTTAAGTCATCAAAAGCTTGGTATCAGACAAATGAAACTGTTATGTGAGATTATCATTTTTAATTTTGGATAAATTGCTATAATACTAGATGTCAACCACTAAGCCAAGCATGGGAGGGAGGGATGGGGAGAGAATGGGGTGGGGATCGGGTGGGGGCTGACTGGGCGATGTGTGCATGTATGTCTACAAAAGTTTGTGTCCCACTATGATGTATGAATACAGTGCACCAATAAAATAAAATTTAAAAAAATAAAAAATAAAAAAATAAAGATCCTCTTTAAAATTACATAATAGTGGAAGAAGTAGTTGAGTTTCCTTACATACAGGGTCAGAGATATACACTCCATCTTCAAATTGCTTATTGACATAGTTATCAACTGTTTGAGAATTAGAAAAATACTTAAATAGTACCAGAATTAAAGCACAAGACAGTTAATATAAAGAAAAGACAAAGCACAGAGAGAAGAAAGCTGTTTAATTTTCTTAAATAATGTAAAAAACCTTGCTCAATGAAAAAAATACATTTTTTTTTCCCAAGATGACAACTAGGTAGGAACATACTGTTGATTGATTAAGGAAAGCCTTGAGAATGTGTGTAGAGATCAATTTATCCTGGACTTAGTCCAAAGGGAAGATTTTTAACATATGTTGCAGCAGTACTAAGGAAGATATCTGATTTTCCTGATGGGATAAAACAATCAGAAATACAATAACATGGTAAACAATTATGCATTAATAATTTAATGAAACAGCAACAGAATTTGGTCAAACATTTTGCTCTGCTTATCTCTATGGAAAACTATTTTCTAATAGAAGTAAATACCTTGGAATCTAACAACAGGTAATATAATTTAGTATGAAAGGATAATGAATTGAGAATACTTTGCCATATGCTTTCCTGCTTTCTTAAGAAAACATAAAATTTTATTTCTGTACCTAAACAAGGTTTTGCTTTGGAAACCTTTTCAGAATATATTTTATTATTGATCATCATCCCCCTGAAAAGAAAAAAATATGAATTTGTATTAGTCAGTTTTGTTTTCTCCAAAATAGTAGAATACACTTGTACGTATAAGTACATTTAAATCCTATTACATTCTTTTTTGAAATTTTTAGTAACTATATTAAAGAAATAAATCAAAATTGTCTTTCAATTATTATGTAACTACAGAAATAATTATGAAATGTAGTATTTGCTCATTTTGCATGGCAGTCTGCCTTTTATTTTTTTTTTTTTTGTTAAGTAAATTTTTATTGGTGCATTGTAGTCATACATCTTAATGGGATAAAAACTTATGGAGATATACATGCACACATCACCCAATCAGCCCCTACCCAATCCCTAACCCTTCCCTTCCCCCTCCCTCCTTCAAATGCTTGGTTTCCTGATTAACTTTGATATGTTTGTTTTTTTCTCTTCCATATATGGTTATTTTTGACGAGGTTTCGAAGAACATTTGGTCAAGGAAATAATAATCTTTTCACTAAATATTGTTGAAAAATAATAACTACATGAAAAAGAATAAAATTGGGCTCTTACCTAACACCATATAGAAATATTAACTAAAATAGATAAAAGACCTAAATGTAAATCTTAAGACTATAAACTTTTAGAAGAAAACTAGGGTCATAAGCGTCACAATATTGAAATTGGTAGTGATTTCTTGGATAGGATTTCAAAGGCACAGGCAAAAAAAGAATAAATAGACTTCATAAAAATATTGTACATACAAGGACAATGTAAACAGAATTAAAAGTTACTGATAGAATGGGATAAAATATTTCCAAATGCTATATCTGAAGGTATATTAATATTCCAAATAAAAATCCTAAAAATTAGCAACAGTAAAAGCAAACAATACAATTTAGAAATAGGTAAAAGACTAAAATAGATAATAAATCTCCAAAGATTTTTATATGACCAATAAACACATGAATATCACTCATCATTACCATAATATAACTAATCATTAGGGAAATACAAATAGAAACTATAATGAAATACTACTTCATATTTGTTAGGATGGCTATTTAACATGAATTACCTTGCTCCAGCCCTTTACCTTGAGTTTGTTACTATCTTTATTTGTACTATGTTTCTTGTAAGCAGCAGATGGATGGATTCTGGGTTTTAATCCATTTTGCCACTTTATGTCTTTTTATTGGGGGAATTGAGGCCATTTACATTCAGTGTGATTATTGAGAGATAACTTTTAATTCCTAACATGTTAAGATTTTATTTCTGTTTGAAATACTGTTTTTTATTCTTTGCTTAGTTGTCTGCTGGATGGAAAATCTTGTTTCTCTGGTTCTGGTGTGTATTACCTATTTCTTCTTTGTAGTTAATCTCTTTGAGTATTTTCTCTAGTGCTGGTTTTGAAGACATAAATTTCTTCAGTTTCTGTTTGTCATGGAAGCTTCTTATTTCCCCATCTAATTTGATAGATAGTTTTGCTGGGTAGGAAATTTTTGGCTGGAAGTTGTTTTCTTTCAGAATTTGGAATATGTTACTCCAATCCCTTCTGGCTTTCATGACTTGCTTTGGCAAGTCTGGAGTGATTTTAATTGGTTTGCCTCTGAATGTCACTTGGACTTTTGTTTTTGTTACCTTTAAGATTCTCTGCTTGGCTTCCACATTGGTCCTTTTGACAATTATGTGACATGGGGATCCTCTTCTTTGATCCTGTCTAAAGGGAGTTCTATAAGTTTCCTGGACCTGCGTATCGACCTCTTGCTCTATGTTTAGAAAATTTTCTGCAACTATTTCTTTGAAGAGATTATTGATCCCTTTGGTTTCACCTTCTTTTCCCTAATCTATTCTGATTATTCTTAGGTTAACTCTCTTAAAATGGGCTCATATTATTCAATGTCAGATTCCTGCTGTCTGATTTTCTTTGAAATGAAATGAGGTGCCTCCATTATATAGGAAAAAAGTATGTCTTTACATCAAGTAAATGAGAACTCTAATAAATAAGATGAATAACTCTGTAGGTGCCAACAAGTTGTAAAGTAGGTCTCCAAATTCTTAAGATACTTTAGGATATAATTTTGTAAAATGACCAACACAATTTGTGTTATTACAACTACTCAATTAATATTATTTCTCACTGGCAAACATTTGGATGAAAACATGTTTTTGGTTTTTCCCATTTTCCCTCTATATTTACAGGCCAAATGAAAGATTGAAATGTAATTAAAAACCAAATTGTGACATCCAGAACTTAGTTCACCTGTGTCCCCAAGTTAATAACTAGAAATGATAGAAACTTGAACCCCTGAGAGTCTTCTGATACACAAGTTTTCATTCCTTTCAAATTTGAAATAATTTTTATACTAAGAGGTTATTAATATTTTCCATGAAGCTTTTATGTCAAGTGAGTGCTAAGTCCCATAATTTTTATAAAATAAAAATTAAAGAAACTTTATTATTGTAAGACAGAATGCTTCCATGAACTGATGTGAATATTAAAATATCACATCTATCTCCTATTGTGAATATATCTATCTCCTATTGTGGTGCATACAGAGATATACTCTTCATATCTCAACAGAGAAACTTTAAATAACCTTATAGTTATATACATCATACAAGGATGTAACAAAATATATCTTAAATTTTAAGCATCCAGCAGTGTTCTGATAGAAATCCACAGCTGCTGAACCAATAATCTATGACAATTAGCTGATCAACTGATCTTATAATGGTAAACTATCAGAATTCAATTTGTATATTGTAAAGCCTATAATTTAAACAGAATATTGCTGAAATTCTCATAAATTGAAGTTAAAAAGTAAGTAGCATAGGAATTTTACTTTTTATTTATGCATTCAGTTTTGAATTATCCTAATTTCTAAAGTACAGCATTTTTACCAGATTCATTTTTCTGGCACTATAGCCAAAAAGAAATCTCTCCTAAATCTTGGTTATGATATCCCTTTGTTTAATACAAAAAATACATATAATGAAGTTTTTCTAAGATTATAGTTGATTGCTAAGCAAATCTTTACAGTTATTTTGATGGTACTTTATTTCCATTATCTTGATAAACCAACATATCAAATACTTTATAAAATCAGAGTTATACTCTTAGATACAGACTTTTACTTTTACATTTATTCTACCTAAATATAAAGAAAGAAAAACCTAAAAATGTATAGAAAATTAGAAATAAAAATAGAAAATTATTGTGGAAAGAAATAAAAATTTCTAATAAAGCTATGAAAAGTTTATAATGGCATAAAATAAATACATATAATAATGTTGTAGCATTATTTCCTATTCCCTGATCAAACATTTAAAAAGTATGTTTTTAAGTAACTATAATGTTAGTTAAGTATTTTTATTTACATGTCAAAAACAGTCTCATAAAAACCAAGTACTTAAAATTTGTTGTATTTAGATTGGTTTGGTGTTGATGGTGTAGCTCAGTTGAATATGGTTAGCATGTACAAGGCCCTGTATTTAACTCCCAGCATCAAATAAAAATTTAAAATTGCTTAATACATTAACTTCTAGCCCTAGTGAAATAATCAGAAATGTATATAAAATTTTTATTCAAAATTTATAATTATGATAATGATTGTGATGATGTCAAGTTAACTTGCTAGTTGTCACAATAATTCAATAATATATTTACTATTATTATCTCCATTTTATTTATGACAAAATCAAAATCAAGAGAGTTTAATTAATATAAAGTTTCATGATTATTCAGTAGTGCCCCCATGAAAACTTATTAAACTCTTGGGAAGATATTGGATTTTTCCAGTAGATAGCAAAACAATGTTTGAAAAATTCTTTCCTGAGTCTTATGTAGTGAACCCAGCTCACAAGTAAAATGTAGGTAAAAATAGAAGATTTGTAATAGAAAGTTATCAGTCTTTATCTGTTATGGGACTGTAAGTATTTTTATTCTACACTTTCTATAAAGTCACTCGGTCTATAACATATATAGACAGAGATAAAGATACATGTATTCCCTTTTAAAAAACCATATTATTTTTAATTAGGAACACATTGAGAAGAGGGAAATTAACAACCATCTACAAAAATAAAGAATTAAAAAGCCTCTATCATCTTGTTACCTCATTAAGATATATGGCTATAATACACCAATAAAAATAATAAAAATATATACAAATAATTTTTTTTCAGCACTGGGGGTAGAACCCAGGAACATTCTACCTCCGGGCTACAACCTATTTTTATTCTTTATTTTGAATCAGGGCCTCACTGAGTTGCAGAGAGTTTCACTAAGTAGCTGAGGCTGTCTCTGAACCATGATCCTCCTTTCTCAGCCTCCCAAATGCTGGGATTACAAGCGTTGCACCACCACACCGGCTCGTGAATTTTACTTAGAATCTTCGAATATATTCAAATAATAGAACAAGTATACTCAAAATAAAAATAAATAAAACAAAACCTTGGTCTCTACTTTCCCCATTTTTATTAATTTGAAAATGTAATATGTTAAAAGAGACAGAGTATTTTACTTGCAGCTTGGACACATGACTATTGAACACGATACAGATAACTTTGTAGAAGGAAAAGGAAAATATTTTTCTAAAAGCAAGAATTGGCCTGCCATGAAAGAATTTGTGAAAACTGGTGTAACCACCACCAAAAAATAATTTCCATATAAGTAAAGTTTACTCTGACATATTTTTTTCTGGTTAAAATTTATTTCTAGCCTCTTGTTTTTATATCTAATATTTTATAGTCATTATTTTTAAAGATGAAATGCACTCAATTTTTTTTACAAGTGCCTCAGAAATTTTACAAAAACATACAGGCTTGATTTAACTAATTCTGATATATTTTACAGTGTTAATCCATTGATTCTAAATTTCATATAATGAGAAGAGCTTTAAAAGTGTGGCAATTGGGATTTACTTAACTAACAACTGTGAAAATTTGCCTTTTTTATATTTTCTCTCTAGATTATTACTGTGTCCTCACATGGGAGAAGGGGTAAGGGAACTTAGGTCTCCTTAGTAAGGGCACCAATGCTGGTCTACAAATGTAACAAATATAATCCCAGTACTTGGGAGGCTGAAACAGGAGCATGTTTTGAGGATAACCATCAGTAACAGTGATATTTTTAATGAACAAGACCCTATTTCAAAATAAAAAATAAAGAGGGCTGAGCATGTAGCTTGGAGGCAGGCTATCTCTTGGCTCAATGCTCAGCACCAGAAAGTAAGGAGGGAGGGACACTAATCCATCATTTAACGTTCTCCCCTCATGACCTAATTAACTAATTAACTACCTAATGAAGCAGGTCAGAGGACCTGGAAACAGGAAAGGTTAAAAGAGGCCATCTGTTTAAAGAAAAGATGTAGGGAAAATATAAGGATAAAAGTGTGAGTTAATACAAAATGTCAGCCCAAAAATTGATCAAAGGTAAAAGAATACCTGAGTAGATGGGTTGTGCCAGGAGGTTAAAAGGGCCCAATGAGCATTGAAGTAGAGAGTCAATAAAGGATGAAACTTGGCAAAAGACATTGAGTGCCTACGACTCAATTCTGGACACTCATTAAAGAGCAGATTTGGAACCATTGTAATAGATAAACATTCGCTTCTCAAGAAATTAAATGGATGCTTTTTTTCAGGAACACCTCGGCCCCTTGTGTATGAGAGAGCTGTTTTTGTCTTCTATCTTCCCTTAAAATACACTTTCTATATACCCATTTTTTTTATAATCTATTGATTGCTTCTTTAATTTCTAAGACAAGAACTCAATAAGGGGAGAAATGTTGCATCATTTTTGCACCCCCAAATGGTTTGATGAGGAAAAGGACGAGTGAAGAAATAATTTGATTACACTAACACCATTCATGGTCATTAGGGTTCCAAATATATGAATTTTACAAGGCAGAAACATTAAGTCTATTGCATTCTCCATTTTCAGATTATCATTTCTTTAATTTGGGTTGTTGTGATGTTGTTGCTTATTCATTCATTCATTGAGTTAATATTTGTTGAACATTTCTTTCTCACAAAATGAAATATATAGGAATATACATTCAATATGAACTCTCAAATTAGGAGTTAAGTAAGACTAGTAAGTGCTATGTAAGATTTATAAGACCAAGTTTCTGTTCATATTTCACAGAAAACAATTAAATTATTTAAATCAAATTTTGGAGTATTTTAGTAATAGCATATCTTAAAATATTGGCTATGTGTTATAGGGAGAATTCACCTCAGAAAATCTTAGGGGCATTTTACAATAAAAGGTAGTCATACTTCTGATCACCTGAAAATACAGTACACAGAGAAGCTATGTAATTACTGATTTAGACATGTTTTTTCAATCTCCTTGGAGAAAGAAAGCATACAGCTATCTCAAAAATCAGCTAAAAGTAATCCACAAGGGGATTCACCAGGAATGGCAGTAGTAGATTTGCCCCTGAAGAACCTTTTATATAGGCAGCTCTGTGGCAGGTTCTGTGCACTGGAATCAATAGAAGTTTCCCTTCCTTCCTTCCTTCCTTCCTTCCTTCCTTCCTTCCTTCCTTCCTTCCTTCCTTCCTTCCCTCCTTCCTCCCTCCCTTTCTTTCTTTCTTTCTTTCTTTCTTTCTTTCTTTCTTTCTTTCTTTCTTTCTTTCTTTCGGGCACCGGTGCTGAAACTCAGGGGGATTATACCTCTGAGTGACAACCGTAGCCCTATTTTTCATTCTTTTAGAACAGGTTATCACTGAGTTGCAAAGGGCCTCACTAAGCAGTAGCTGGGGCTGTCCACCATCCGTGATCCTCCTGTCTCGGCCTCCTAAGTGCTGGGATTACAAGTGTGTGCCACCATGCCCGGCCTATACAAAGATTTCTTAGATTATGGCTGTGTGATATGTTACCTTAGCAGGCTGGGGCCACCAGACAGCCAGCAACAACCTTCAGACATTCCAGAAAGAACTGGGTTAAAAGAAGTAGGATCTGAATCACTAAAAAGGAATACAAATAAAACACACACACACACACACACACACACACACACACACACACGTACACAGGCTCTAAAATAGGTCAGAGAATTGAACAATAATATGTATTTAGACAAATTATTTGATCCTTTGATCTTTTGGGTTACTATATGATGATAGGAAATATTTCTGAAGTTTCTTGTTTATAAAATGTTTGCCTTCAACATACATTAATAATTCTCTTATCACCTGATTGCATAATAATTTTTAACTGGTTTTCACATATCGATTCCAACAGAAAAATTAGAATTTCTATTATGGAACAATGTAGAAATGACACGGTCTTTTATGGATAAACTGTCCATTCCACTGGCACATTTTTCTAATTTGTTCAGATCATGGTTTGTGCTATGAGACAAGACAGTTGATTTTTATTTATTAAGTTGAAGTTTTCTAACATTTGGATCATATACTTATTTACAGAGAAAGTGATAGTTTATTTGACCTTTCTTTGTTTTTTTTTTCTTTTTATGCTTTTATTAGTCCATTGCAATTATGCATAATAGTTTCACTATGACACAAACACATATGCACACAGTTTTGTATACAGCCCTCTGGATTCCACTGCTCTATTGTTTCCTCCTTTTTATATATTCTAGCAAAACCAGTAGTAATATCATTATATATTGCCAAACCATTGTTTGAACTGTTTTATTCTTCAATCCTTTTTTTTTCCTCCCCATCATCATCCTCAAGTCCTCTTTGACTGTTCTACTGGTCTTTTTCCACCTTTATCCAAAATCTCTTATGTTTCCTGTTTTCTTTCAAGCACATATGAAAGAAAACATACAGCTCTTGTCTTCTGAGACTGGCTGATCTCAGCCAAATATTCTGTAGTTCAATCCAATTTTCTGCAAATGCATACTTTCGTTCTTAATGACTGAGTAGAATTACTATACCACATCTCCTTTATCCATTCATCTGTTGATGAACACCTGGATTTGTTCCACAGTTCACATATTGTGAATTATGCTGCTATAAATATGTATATGCATCACTAGGGTATCCTGATTTATTTACAGGAGATAAAGATGGAGAAAATGGTGAGAACAGAACTACTGATCTAAAACTAGAAAAAATGTTACAATCTATGTTAAAATATATGTCACAGTCAGTATTTCCTCATTGGCATGTTTAGGATCTCTTAGATAGAAATATATATTAAGGCTGAAAAGAAATAATTATTCATCAAGACATTTCTTTTTTTTAAGTAAAGGCAGGTAACTACACAAAGATTATGAAAGTGTCCCAACTTTCCATTTATTAGCTCTTGTAAGACCTGACACATAAGCCCTGAAGTTATTGGCAACAGTAAAGCATGGCAGTGTTTGACTTTGTGGACTTTAAAAAGTGCTTTGGAGGGTCACTATTTATCAGCTTATTTGCTGACTTATCATGGCTTAGCTAGGAGGTATATTTAGCTGCTGAAGCACATAGCTAAGGCAATTGAAATTTATGATATTTTTGTAGGTCACCTTTAACATAATTAAACCAGAGTTAATTATACATATATTTTATTCTACAGGTAATAAAGACAAATAAAGTAGGTAGATCATTCACTGCACTTAAATGGGCTCAAAATAGGTTCTGAATGTTATATGTATAAACATCTTAAAGCTTCTACTGCATTAAGGTTTAGATTAGGCAACTGTCCAAAATCTACAATGAGTATGGAAGAAGCTACTTAATTTGCTTATTATTGGCCTTTTCACTTCTCAAACAAAGCTAATATTTCCAATTCATGTACATATATCTTAACCTCAAGAGAAAATGCATTTCAGAAAGGAAGAAATATTATCATGTCTCTTCAGATAAAATTAAATTACCACAATGACTCTATTCTCCATTGTATCTAGTTTTTCTAAAACGTAGTTAAATACTTAACTGAGTATTATTCTCAAAAACTGACTTGCATTTCTGGTTGCTTCCTGAAAAAAAAATCTAAAGTTTTTGCTTTTAATCTCCACTCATACCTGTCTTTACTTTCTAAAAGCACTTCAAAATTCTTCAAATTGAAACTCCTAGATAAGACCTAAGAGATAACTTAAGAAAAAGTTTTCTTTTTTACTTGATCTTGCACATTATTTTTGTAGTTACTATTTTTATTCAAAAATTCACAACATGATCCATGGTGAATTTGCTATAATTTATATAGAAGATTATCTTTTATTTTGGGGTCATTATATCATCTTTTAGGGTTCAGATAATCTTCCACAGGGTAACATTGGCATTTTGTCAAATTGAAGTAGTAAAAGAAAGGAAAGATTTTATGCAAGGAAAAAATTTTTATAGAAACAACAACCAAAAATAAAAAAATAGAAGTGTTAACATTCTAATGGATTACCAAATTATGAGATATACACAGAGTAGAATTCTCCTCAGCAATAAAAACACAATTGGATTTTTTGCAGAAAAATAGATGGATCTGGAGAATATTAATTTACATGAGTTCCACCAGTCTCAGAAAGTGGAGAGTCATGTCATCGGTTTTCTCTCATATGCAGAAGCTGCAGAGTAATTGGTATATAGAGGAACTTAGGATAATAGAGGAGAAACTCCAGTGGAAAGAGGAAGGTGGTCTTGGGGAGTAGAAGATGGAGAAATAATGAAGGAAACACTTCCACTGATATTATGTACATATGTGAGAAAAACAATGCCAATCCCAATATCTTGTATGGAGAAGTAAGGATGGGGCTGGGGAGGGAGCCAGAGGAAAACTCACCATGTGTTGTGTACATGTATGTCACCATCATTATATTATGGTGTGAGACTATAATGTACCAATGAAAGCATACGCCTTTTATTATTTAAAAATTTTTTTTATTGGTGCATTGTATTTAAACATCATAATGGGGTAAAAAAAAAAAACTTGTGTAGACATAAATGCACACATCACACAGCCAGTCTCCACCCTTATTCTTTATTTTGAAACAGGGTCTCACTGAGTTGAGAAGGGCCTCGCTAAGTAGCTGAGACTGTCCGCGAACCATGATCCTCCGGTCTCAGCCTCCCAAATCCTGGGATTACAAATATGCACCACCATGTCCGGCTGAAAGCATAAAATTTTTAAAAATTTCCAGTTTTACAAATAAAAATCATATATATTTATGGAAAAATAGAATCAGAGGAAAATTATTTAACTAATACATTTCAAAGATCTTTGAAGATAAGGTAAGTATTATGCTTCAGAATGATACTTTGCTTCCATGTCAACATAAGTTGAGGGTCAATGATGACAACATTCTAATAGATTTTTATTAGTATGAAAAAGTAAAAAGTCATTTTTTGTTCCACTTACCTAGAACATACACATCAGGTGATATTGAAAATAATATCAATGGAGTTTTGTATTTAGAAGAGATTTAATAAAATAAAGTATAATAAAATATTAGTATATGATCAAATAATTCCTAAAATAATAAGGTTGTACATTATAATTTGGACCTAATTATGTGATTTTAGTAAGAAAAATGGACCTGATTAGTTATAAAATTTAAATGCTTAATTTAACACCACTGATGAATTCTTGACCTTTAAGTCTATTGTTACTACTTAAATATTTGGTAATCATCAGTAATTCTTTTCACATAATTCAAACATATACTTCAAATTAAATAGATGTTGGGTTATTTTATCTTCAAAATAGACAGTGCTTGTTATGACTAAATGAGATTCTTTTCATGAGTTTGAATGCTGTTATAAAATCATGGCTAAAAAATTTCCAATTTTTAATTCCTAAATAACCTGCTGTCATATATTGACTGGTTTTAATTATTTAAATTCTTTAATTTATTTGTTTCTCATCTGGTATATAATAGAAAAAGTCATAATTTATGAAATAGCTCATAAAGAATAAATACAGAAGGGACTGAAAACTTAAAAAAATATTCTTATAGCAAATTCATTGCTGCCTATTGAGCAGTTTAAGGTTTTCAATGTCATGCTAAAAGACTAGGAAGCCTGTACTGAGCCTAAGAAGCCTGATGTCATTTTTTCCTAACTTTCATGAACCCTTACTATTAGACAAACAAATCATACCAAGAGCTTATATATGTTGCATTAACAAACTATTAAAAAAGAGCTTCCATCAGATTCCCTTTTCACTTGATACATATTTTTGCTCATCATATCTTCATATTTAAACTTTACATTCATACTTTAAATTTTTCTTAAAGTCATTAAGTTTTATTACTCTTAAATGTGCAGTATGTCTTCTTTCATTAAGTAATATGCATTTAAGTTTCTTCCATGGATTTTCATGGCTTTATTTTCCTCTCGAGCTACTGACAATAATCAATCCGTGTTCATGTTGTCTTCCAGGGACTAGAAACTTTAGATCACTTATTTCCTTATTTCCTTACTGTCTTTCATCAGAATATTATTTTGAGATTCTCCTGGCCTCCTGCACTGCTAGACCTGTGATCTCTTTGTCTTCAAAGCTAGTTCCTCATGCTTCAAATCTCTCTGACCTCTGCTTCTTGTCTTTTGCTCTCAACTCTAGAAAGTTAATCTACTCTTAAAGTTTCATGTAATTAGATAAAACTCTAATTTTCTATAACAATACCCTATAACATCTTTCTATCTAACAATCTTTCTATAACATCTTGAAGTGCTTAACTTTGATCATGTGTGGAAAATCCCCTTTCTATGTAACAACACAGTGATGGGCTCCAATTTTTAAGGTATAGATATTTTGCTGGGCCCTTTAGTTTTAGAAAAGAAGCTTTAGGTTCAGTACGAAAAAAAATTTCAATAAAATGATTTTGCCCCAATTTTTTTCCTTTGTGCCTTACCATGTACTCTTCTCATTAAAAGTGTTTACGAGCTGGGTGTGGTGGCACACGCTTGTAACCCCCGCGCTTGGGAGGTGGAGACAGGAGGATAGTCAGCCTCGCTGGCTTAAGAGACCCTTTTTTCCAAATAAATAAAAAATATAAAATTGGTCTGGGAGTATAGCCTGGAGGTAGAAGGGCTTCCAGGAACCCCAGTACCACCAAAAAAAAAAAAGTGTTTATGAATAAGATAAATGTCCATTTATCCGATTTTAAAAGATGAGTATAAGTATATACAAACACATTGAAAAAGTTTTATTCCATTTTGTAATGTATATGGTTGAATATAATAAATACCCTTTTAAATAAACATGATGTTGCAAAAGTATTATAATTTGAAAATATCACATTTAGAAAAGGTCATATTTTCAATAGTTTCCCTTGCATTCATTTTCATACTTTTGTTATTCTTATTTAGGAGATAAGAAAAATATTCTTCTAATCTTGGGCCAGGAATCAAACAGGGGTAGGAATCCAAAGAATTATCCCTACTTTATTTATTTTCACTCTGCATGTGCTCTTAAACTTAAAATAGCCTTCTACTATATTTAAAAAGAAGTGAAGATTTGCCAATTTGCTGTGAATGTAACTTTTTAACTTTGAGAAGTTAAAGCTCTATTTTATCTAAGCCTTATCTTGCAGTGCATGGCTCCAGAACAATAAGCACAGAAAAATAATTACATGTGCAAAAGAAAGATCAGAGTCATCATCATATCACCCCGTTTGTAACATTATGTATGATTTCTTAAAATGACACTGAAATCTATAGCAGATGAGCTCAACTTATTTCTATTGTCAATATGCAGGTTAAAAAAATATGTATTGACAGTGGCAATAATTATGCTCAGTAAGAAAGCGATAACCTTTAAAATGTCAAGCTGTTTAAACTTTTCACTTTCAAAAAACATACTATTTGTGAGGTCCTGTCAAGAATATTTAATAATAAGAGCTCTCCTAGAATGTACTGACAGTAGGCTGACAGGCTAAGCCAGAGCAGGATCAAGGCTGCTTAGAACCTTGTGGCAATTATCCATGTAAGTCACATAATGATCTTCTAAATGTCATGTTTGCAGCAAAAATGGGAGGAGTTGCTTTAATGAGACACAGGATGCCAATGTTAGAAGACTTGAAATTATTACTGCCATTAATAAGTGGTGGCAGATTAGTAGGATGTATCACCAAACCAGAATTAAGGAAATTTTAAGGTGCTTGGCAGTGGACTTTCAAAAAAGGCCTTTAACATCAAATACCAACACTCCTTACCTAACATGTAAATTTCTTTCTGCTGAATCACATCTAGATATCATGCTTTCTCCATTTTGGAAAAGAATTTGATATGTCGCACAAGTCAATGAGCAGCTGAACTGAGATGAACACAGCCTGTCACTTCAAGAATCCATCTCCATGGAAAATAATAAAGCTGGAATAAAAAAGGAAACAAAACATATTTCCTGTCAGTCAACTGTCACGATGTTTATTTGTTTCTTTAAGCAGAGTACTCAGATAATAGCGGGGAAAACAGATTTTCACTAGCAATGTTGTTTAATAAAAGACTTGGGTGAACTGAGGATATTTGTTGCTTACTTGTTAGGTAATTCCAAAATAAAATTGTTTTATGATTCTAAAGAAGACAGTAAACCTTTTATTTAAATTTTCCTATTTTTAGCAAAAGGTAAGTAGGCTAAAGTGTACTTGAAAAAGAAAACTAAATGAATAAAACTAAAAAAAAAAAAAAGAATGTGACTCATGCTTTTTCTACACTTGGAATTTGGGGCTTTTATGTCTTATGTAAATTACAAATGTTGTTTGACCCAAAATATATTTTATCTTTTTAACTAGCTTCAACCTTGCTAATGACATGAATGAGAAAAATGTGATTGAAAAGGCATTTTTGCCAGATGAATAAAAATTCAAGACCACAGTTTACCTAACCTTAGGAATATTTTCATAACAAAGTCACCACAATGAATTCTCAAATCATTCTACTTGTAACCTTCTACCCATTCATAAACTACTTTATAGTCTCAAGGTCTAAAGGTGTAAATTATGAAAAGGAGACAACACATTTAAAGCTGAATGGATGCTTTTCAAAACGAAGTCTTTGTGGTTAGTTTGCACCCTGGTTCTATTGCAGTTCTTCCTTTGTAGACATTTGGCTCTTGAATTGTATATCCAATATTCTACTTTTGATTTTTATTCCCTGTATTTTGATCTCCAAATTTTGCTACTTTTAATTCCATTTTTTTTTTTTTTAATTTTGGTAGTACTGGGGTTCCTGGAAACCCTTCTACCTCTGAGCTACAATCCCAGACACCTATTTTTATATTTTTATTTGGAAACAGAGTGTCTTAAGCCAGCGAGGCTGTCTTTGTTTTTTGTTTTTTGTTTTTAATTATTTTTATTGGTGCATTGTAATCACACATGACATTGGAATACAAGATTTGAGAGGATATACAAGCACGCATCATCCAATTGGCCCTCATCCAATCCCCATCCCATTCCCTCTCCCTTCCTCGATACCATGTTTGATTGATGGTTATCTTTGATATATTTATTTACATACCTCCTGAGTTTTAAAGAGCTTCCATCCTTCCCTATCCCATCCCCTCTGACTGGTCACCTTAATTGTTTCTCTATAGGGCCCTTTCTGCAACTCGACCTCCTCCTGTTACCCCTTTTGTCCTAGATTTTTTAGCTAGGGGAAGCATTTGGTTTTTACTTTCTGTGATATTTCTCTGTGCATGCCGCATTGCAAATTCCAATCCCACTCTTGACATCCCCAGTAGAGACCTGGCCACCCGGAGGACTCTGATCCCGACCTCGCTGGCTCCAGCACCGGCCTTGCCTCATGGGAGGCCCCAATTCTGGTCTCGCTGACCCCCGCACCAGCATAATCCCTCGGCAGGCTCCGATCCCAGCCTGGGAGGCCCCAGCACCGGCCTTGCCTCATGGCAGACTCCAATCTCGGCCCTGCTGATCCTGGCACCGGCCTAACCCCTCTGCAGGCTCCTATCCTGGCCTCGGAGGCCCCAGCACGTGAGGCTGACTTTGAATCTGTGCTATCCTCCTGTCTCTACCTCCCATGCCTGGGGATTACAAGCGTGCATGGCCACGCTCAGCTAATTCAATTTTTTTGTAGTTCTTGAATGCAAGTTTTGTTATTTCAATTGTGAAAAATCTCCTTTTATTTCTGCACAATACACTACCTTTCCTTTTCTCTTCCATTTCTGTGCCATTATTTGTCAACCTCCCTGCTAGTCTTCCAAAATTTTTTCTAATTTTAAATAATGAGGAAAACAAAGTTCAATACTCTATATTATCATGTTATATAACTAAATGAACATCAATACTGATGTCAACTTCTTCACTCCTTGAGACATCTCTTAGCCATGTCTCAGAAGCAGGTTTGTTTATGTCAATGAAACAAGATGTGTAATTTATAGTTTCAGTTTGAGTTAAATTAATATCATGCTCACCGTACATAAACACACAGTTCTCCAAGAATCTTATTGAAATAGTAACATAGGAATACTATCTGTAATATCCCATAAGTAAACCATAAGATCTTGTTACATTTATCATATCTGAATTTTCAAATTGTTCTTTTTAAATAAAAATGTTTATTCAAGAAAAATTCTTACTTTTCATCCAACTAAATAGAAGCAAAATTACTGAAGAAGCACATATCTTTTTTTTTTTTAATCAGAAGGGTGGTACCAAAGTCATCTCTTTAAAATATCACACAATAGCATTGAATACTCTGTCCTCCAAAATGAAAGACCTTTGAAATTAGGAATTATTCTAAAGGTATAAAGAAGATTGACATATATAACCAAAAACTTTACTATGGCTGATATTGAGATTTCTGATGGAAATGCATACATTTTGAAATTGATACAATATGTAATATATTATATACTCACTTATTGAGGGGCAAAATCTGGTCTGATATAAATCTAAAAATTATGGAAAGATATTGTCTAGTAGTACATGAATCACAACTGCTTTTTCAATGTTATCATAAAAGGCTGTATCAGTATCAAGCAAGCTTAATTATTTCAAGATGATTAATGATAAATATAATGAAGGAAGCATTAGAAATCCAAAGAAACTCAAGAAACCAAGACAAATGCAAATAAATTTAAATTGTAAAGCTTACATATTCAATTAATTTAAAAATTTTTTTCTGAATATCTAATTTTTAAGGGATAGCTTAACTACAGTCTGTTTCATAGAGATATTCAAATATAGTTACTATATAATATTATCAAAAATTCATGAAAGGATAATGAGATATACCATTGGGAGTAGCACTCAGAAAAGTACTTTTGCCAGGTTTATTACTAGAACTTTTCTAATTTAAAGAGGTAATTTAAAGCATATTAAAAGGTTCAGAAGTTAGGTGACCAATTTAGTATAAAAAAATTGAAAAAGTAAAACCAAGATTGACTAAACTAGGAAATTCTCACTCATAAAATGTAATTTAAAAGAAATATAACCTTGAATTTGTGAAGTTTAATAATAATTTCAAAGTATGTAGATAAAAATTTTGAATGTTTTTTGGCAAAGTCATTGCTGAGCCTCTTTCGTAAAAGATTTACATTTTCAATAACACAAATTATAGAGTACAGAAAAAGTAGGAAATGTCATTTATCAGAGAGACAGAGTGCAGGCATATGTTGCATAGCCAAAAAATTAGCTCAAGATACATTGAGATGAAATGTCCTAAAATGAAACATAAATGAGAGTCTCAAGATTCAGTGTGTTTATCTTACTAAAGTAATACTTTGTAATTTGCAGCCATTTTATACTTGCATTTCCAAATGCATTGGAGACAAAAATTATCATTATTTTATTCTATGGTTGTGAAATTGAACACAGCTAAAATGGTAAGATCATTTAAAGTTACCCTTACATAAGTACAATTTAGAATAAAACCAGTCTTCAGATTCAGCTCTGTACCTGTAAGATAATATACATTAAATTTAAGTCAGCTCATAACTTTCTTTTATCCTGATGAACAAACACAATAGATTTTTTTCTTTTTAATATTTTTATTGGTGCATTCTAATTATACATCATAGTGACAGTGACGTTCAAAGTGATACTTCACAGGCGCACACAGTACTTTGTGCATTTTCCTCTACATCCACTACACTCCCTCTGCCTCCCTCTCATACATGAGGAGAATAATTTTTCAGAAATTATAAGTAACCGATTCCTTATATATATTGCAATTATATTGATTTGTAAATATAAAGCTTATAAGAAAATGGTTTATGACAATCTGTAAAAGAAATATATTTTATTGTGTTTATCTAACATTATGTATATTATATCACTGAAACTATTTGAATAAAATCAATCTTCAATTGTCCTAAGAGAAAAAAAGTGATATTTTCTCTGTAGTATCCTACTTCACAAATTCCAGCCACCTCATTAGCACCAATCTCTGAATCTTTTGCTGAAGGCCAGCCTTTGTTTCAGAAAATTAAAACAATTATGGATCTATTCTTGCATGTTTTTGTCTTTATAGATCACAATAAATCTTGTACTGCCTATTTTCTAATACCTCAAAACACTTTATATTTTTAATTCTGTAATATATAATGTGTACATTATTTATATATGTGATATAAGTCTCATATATAAATGTTTCATCCTATATACTCTAACATGGTCAGAGGTTTCAGAGTTCTAGGAATTCCTAAAGATGGCACAGGGAAGTATATATGAGCTTTCAGGGAGTTTTCTTCATTTAAGTTGTGATGTTATTGACTCTGCCTAGATATATGTATTGTAGCATCCTTCACAGATGTTGAATTATTGAAGTTTTATGAATGGCAATGGAGAAAATATACTTCATTTTAAAATTGATTCAGTTTGCTGAAAAGAAATGTATTATTAAAAATAAAACGAAGCCTTGCTCTTCATTATGCCCATATTTTGACAATAGTCACTGTAATGCTTGGGAATGAATTTTGATTGATAGAAAAACCTTCAGGTTTGATAATAACATAGAAATCTGAAAGGATAGGCATGTATTCAATATCAAACTGTCCCACTTATAGCAAAAGTAAAATGAATATAAAAATTTCTAAAAAAAAGTTTTTCTTAGAAAACCAATTCATTACATTTTCTTTATCATTCAACATAAAAATTCAAAACTAATGTTTTAAATATTAGTTAAATTCGAATTCTATTTCAGAGACCAAACTAACTGCCTCACTATTTCAATAATTAAATTATAGCTTGATATGTATTTCTTTGATTTTCCAGAATATGCTTGCACTATGAGTGAAGAAAAACATGATATGTGGATGACCCCACTATATCACCAGTGTTTTCTTTCTTTTTAAGTTTAATTAATCCATCATAAATGTTCTTCCATCTTCCAAGCATACTGACAGAAAATCAGGTAGCTGTCAAATAGAGTTCATATTATTACACATGGTGAATTATTATTATTTTTCTATGTGAGAAAAAAGTAACATAAATGAAAAACAGCTGCCAGGCATAATTCAATTCATTATTATTTAATGCAATATACAGAGGTGGAATCTTATGAAATATTAACTCCACTAAAAATAGAAGCACAGTCATGAACATTTCCCTTAGTTCCTGACAGCGCACAGGGAGCCAACATGAAGCCAGGCGATTGCTGGGACTCTGTGTCAGCCAGTCTTCACCTTGTCAAGGGAAGGGGTTAAGAATGGTGTCTTCACTGTGAGCACTGATGTCAGAAGAGGCTTTTTAAATTCTAAATAAATAAATAAATAAATAAATAAATAAATAAATATCCCAGTGCAGCATAGGAAAAATCATATACTTTAAAACTTTAAGATATTATTATAGATCATTTGCAACATGAACTTAATGAATCTTTATGTATATTTACTTTGGGAAGTGGCCTTCATCTGATCTGGAAAAAAAAAAAACTGTTGTTCTTAATTCCATGAGTTATGTGCTTTTCCCAAATGAAAAAAATGGCTCTCCACATGTACTGGGGAAAAGGTGAGCAGTACTAATAAAGCTGTCAGATGAGTACACTCTTCTAGTCTTTTAATTCCTTTTTAATTATGAAGAATAATTACATAAATATTTAAAGCACAATTTTATCTTTTGTTCTCCTATCTAACTTCTTTCAGTTACTTTCCATTTGTTTTAATAATTAAAAGGAATTAGTATGATGGCACAAATTAGGAGTTCATATGATGTGACCCCATATTTATCCAAATTCTTCCATGACATATTCTTATAGGGTCATGAGTTTCTCTCAGTTTTTGTCTCCTCAAAAGAAAGAAATACACACAATAAAATTCTACTCATCAATAAAGAAGAACAAAATTACTTCATTTGCAAGAAGATGGAAGAACCTGGAGAACATTATATTAAGTGAAATTAGCCAAGCACAGAAAGTGAAAGGTAATATGTTTTGTCTAATATGCTCGAACTCAGGAGTATTTGGGATACCAGAGGGACTCCAGATAATGGAGGAGAAACGTAGTCAGTCCAGGGAGAAAAGGTAGGGGAGGAAGAAGGCTGAGGTTCACTAATAAAAATAATACTATCAACTATATGTACACATGTGAATATACCATTGTCAATCTGAGCACTTGGTATTTGGAGGAAGGAATATAGGAAGGTGTGGGGGCACCCAGTACTGCGTGCATGTAAATCATTGTCAACATGATCTACATTATAATGTGAGACTATAATGCACCAATAAAAGAAAAAAATAATTTACAAAACAGAAAGATTTTATCCAGAGAATGCAGATAGAATAGGCATGAAAAGGCCAGTTGTTTTGTTTTACTTTTATTTTTTGTTTGTTTTTGTGGTATTGAAGATGGAACTCAGGGACATTCTGCCTCTAAGCTACACCCCAACCCTTTTTATTTTTTTGTTTTGAAACAGGGTTTTCCTAGGTTGCTAGAAGTCTTGTTATGTTGCTGAGGCTGTCCTCAAACCTGCAGTCCTTCTTCTCTCTGCCTTCCAAATACTGGGATTACAAGCATGTGCCACCAAGCCCAGATGAAACCTTGTTTTAAAATTTTAAAGGGAGGAGGTTCTCAGGATATGGCTCAAAGATAGAATGTCCCTGGGTTCAATCCATGGTACCAAAAAGAAAAAAAAAAAAAAAGCCAGTCAACTAAATATGGGGAAAATTGAGGGTTAAAGTTAATGGATATGAATCAAGCACAGGTTTTTGTTTTTCTCCATCTCAATCATCCATAGCTTTGGAGGCAGCAGAGGCAAGTGGAATGAGCACATTTCTTCAGTCATACAGTCCCAGGCTTCAGTCTCACGCTACCTTCCTTGAAGGTCAGGTTCCAGACTCCCTCTTTTTTTTTTAACTTTTGTGTGTATGTGGGGGTGGGGGTGGGAGGTAGTGGTGATTGAACTGAGTGCCTTCCAACTCCAAGCTATACCCCTAGCCCTATGGGTCTCACTAAGTTGTGGAGGTCCTCACTAAGTAGCCCAGGCTGGCCACAAACCTGCGATCCTCCTGTTTCAGCCTTCCAAGTACTGAGATTACAAGCATGAACCATCACACCAGCCCAAACCTCAACTTTCTTGACTGTCAAATAGGAACAATGTTGCCGGGCGTGGTGACGCACGCTTGTAATCCCCGCGCTTGAGAGGCAGAGACAGGAGGATCCCGCAGGTTCAAAGTCAGCCGTGCTGGCTTAGAAGACCCTGTTTCCAAATAAAAAAAATATATATAAAAGGTAGGAAGGTAGGTCTGTGAGTGTAGCCCGGAGGTAAAAGGGTTTCCAGGAACCCCAGTACTACCAAAAAAAAAAAAACAAAACAAATAGGAACAATGTCACCTTTCCTGGTGGGTAGCTGTGTGGATTTAGACAGGACTGGAGAAGTGCTGGGCATGTGAATGGCATTTAGGAGTAGTTCAGTCATTCCAGTGATGATAGGAATGGTGACACTGAATTGGGCTCTCCATCCATGTCTAAAGAAGGATCTGAAGTGAAAAATCTAACTATCTCCATGTTATGTTTTACATCCATGGAAGTTAAAAGCTGCATAGCCAGGGACAAAGATAACTCAGTGCCCTGGATGTTAAAGCCCGTCCCTACCTCTGCGCTGCCTGCACTGGCCTTCCAGGCCTGGGCCCAGGTTGAGTAGAAGCTCCATGTCCAAAATAGTGTGTATGACTATTTGACACACCCACCAGCCTGAAACAGCACCAGCCTCGGAAACAGAAGGAATGCCTTTTTCCACCACACACATCCTCTGGGAAACGTCGAAGGTTGGTGATCAGCTGGTTGGAAAACAATGTAAGAAGTTGCACAAGTTGCTTGCTGCAGGACCTTCTGTCTCACAGGAAAAATAAGAACAAGGACTGGTTCAGAGAGGGGCACGGAGACTGCTTGGAAGAGACATTTGTCTTTTCATCTGGCAGCAGTCCATCTCTTAAATATTTTGTGCGTTTAGTCCCAAAATAAGATCACATGAGAAGGGAAGAGACAAGTGTGCATACACTTGTCCTTGGGCTTCCTGTGGGCACATTGCAGGGGCCCAAAGGGGCAGCCTCAGGACCATTGACTGCCTCCCTCCCCAGACTCCCAAACCTGAGGCTGACCTGTTACCAGAGAGGGTGGGAGTGTGGTTTCAGCCTCTCTTGGCGCTCCCTGGAGCTCTGTTCACATCAGAAATAAAGTGGGAGAGTAGAGAACAAGTGAACCCCACAGCCTCTGGGGATTAGGCATTATCTTCTCTTCCTGAAAGACACTCCCTTCTGCTGGGGAATGGAAACTCCCTTTGCTCCCAGCAGCAGTCTGGAAATACAGTGTGAAGCTGTGGCTGCTCCCACTGCCCAGGACCAAGGCAAATTGGTATATGCATCTGCTTTATTGGGTAGATTCCACAAGGGTCCCTAGAGCTGGTTAGTCCTGAAATGGAGTAAAGCAGAGGGAGAGTCAAGGAAGAGAAGGGCTTGCCTTGGCTTTTTTTTTTTTTTTTTTTTTTTTTTTTTTTACATCTAGAAATTCCACCCCTTTTATGTATAGTAATTTTGGTTTCAAGCCTTGGATTGGTGGGACTGTGCATGTTTGTGCCATGTGGGAAATCTTAATCTTCATGTAACAGGCTGGAAGTCTCTGACTATACCTGAGTGGAGCAATTTCTATACTTACTCTTGGGAAGGCTTTTTATCTTCTTTTCCTGCCCTGTTTGTTTCCTAACTACCTAACAATATCACTTCTCAACTTTATTCTGTGAATTTATCTACAGTGATCTTCTCATTTTATACTCTTCTGGCCTCAGAATCTTTGCATTAACTTCTCCCCTACACAAATACACACAAACATTTTGATTCTGTAATCATGTAAAAATTCAGAGATTTTGTTTTCAGTTATGAAAGCAGTCAATGGGAATAGAAATAATAAATGCTGGCAAGAATGTTGGGGAAAAGAAACAATTATACAGTGTTAGTGGGATTGTAGATTAGTACAGCCATTATGGAAATAAGTATGGCAGCTCCTCAAAATACTAGGAATGAAGTCATCATATGACTGAACCATACCATTACAAAATAGCATTCTCCAGATACATGCATAGCCATGTTTAGAGTGGCACAATTCATAATAGCCAAATTATTAAACCAGCTTAAATGTTTCTAAACAGATGAATTGATTAAAATGATACAGCTATGTCTATATCACCTATACCTATATCCAAATCTATGTCACCTATTTATGTAATAGAGTTATATTCAGCCATAAAGAAGACAAAAATATTTTATTTGCAGGAAAATGGATGAAATGGAGAGCATTATGCTAGGTGAAATAAGGCAATTTATTAAGTCAAAGGTCAACCAATGTAGGTCTCCATCAACAGATGAATGGATTACAAAATTATGGGAAATATACACAATAGAATTCTACTCAGCTAAAAAGAAGAACAAAATCATGTCATTCGCAAGAAGATAGAAAGACCTGGAGAACATTATGTTAAGTGAGATCAGCCAAGCACAGAAAGAGAAGGGACATATGATTTTTCTAATATGCCCAAATTAGGGAGTATTAGGAATACCAGAGGGACTCCAGATAATGGAGGGAAACCTCAGCAAAGCTAGAATGGAAGGGTAGGAGAGGAATAAGGTTGAGGTTGATTAATCGAGGAGTTACATTCGATATGTGTAAAAGTATCAATGTAGCATGGTCAACCCGGACACATATTTTTGGGAGGGGGGAAGGGAAAGTGTGTGTGTGGGGGGGAGAGGGCACCAAGCACAGTCTGAATGTATGCCATTTTCAATATGATCCACATAAAAATAAAAAAAAATTAAAAATTTTCTAGAAAAAAATAATTTAATAATGACTAAAAAACAAAGAAAGTCAAAGGGCCTATATTTTCTTTCACATGTAGAAGCTAGAGAGAAAAAAGCAATGTAAGGGAGGGAGATCCCATGAAAATTCAAAGAAAACCAATAGGGTAAAAGAAGGAACCAGAGAGAGAGAGAAAGGAGGGGAGATAAATCGGAGGCACTAGAGAGTGAAATTGGCTGAATTATGCTATCTACATACACAGGTTTTTTTTTTTTTTTTTTTTTTGGTGGTACTGGGGTACTGGGGTTCCTGGAAGCCCTTCTACTTCTGGGCTACACTCCCAGACCTATTTTTACATTTTTATTTGGAAACAGGGTCTCCTAAGCCAGCGCGCGTGGCTGGCTTCCAACCTGCGCGATCCTCCTGTCTTGGCCTTCCAAGTGCGGGGATTACAAGCCTGCGCCACCACGCCCGGCTTCCACTATTATTTATAATATGCACAAATTCAAAGTTTTTTTTATTATGAAATAAGCCTATTATTCATTCGCAAAGAGTTTTGTTTTGGTTTCATTCAGCTTGTCTTTCAGTTGCTTTCTTCATGCAAGGCTCTCCACTCAGTAAAAACCTGCTCCCTTATCTATGATGATAGCTGCCCCATCATATTCTTTTTTCTCAACTTTCATAGCTGTTTCTTCTGTGTTGAGCATTTTCTATACATGTGCTCTTCACATTTTAATATAAAAAACCAATGAATAGCTGAAAAAATATAACACACAAAAGAATCACCTATTTTCTCACAAACGAAAAAATAGTATCATGCATGAAAATTGTGGTTACAATGAGTTTTTTTTGGCACTGTGGTGACACAGATATATAAATAGCACATTGAGCCTCACCTTTGCCATAACTCCACTGAAGAAGTGAGGGAAGAGACAAATGGAAAGGGAATATCATTTTTAGGCTGCTGCTTAATAAACTCTGGTTAGATTTCTGGTTATTTGTAGGGGAGAAATAATTTGCGATAATCAGAAAGAGGCTTTGGAGGAATTATGAAGTCTGCTTTGAAAGAGTTTGTGCTGAGAAAATGACAGGTCTATGATGAGGAGGAAAATATTGAGTCTCTTTGACTAAGAAGATAATTTTAATATTGTACTGTACATTTTGTACTAGTATAGATGTATAAAAAGGGCACAGAAAACAAAATAACATTGTATTATGTGAAAAAAATCAGAATAGTTAATTTAAATTAATCCGTTCCTATTTCCTTTATTTTATAATCTATCAAATTAGTTTCCATATGGATTTAGAATTTGTCACAACTATAATTAAATAATCTGCATCTTATATAATAAAATTCTACTTAAAAGTTCATGATATTCAAAGTGGTATCCCTCTCAGAGTAATTTTCTCTCTGAAAGCAGAAAGATTGTTCTCAGAAACATTTTGCTTGGTAGAAAATGAGAAAATTAAAAGTGCAATTATCTTTCCTTACCTCCAAATTAAACCACCATAGGTATAAAACTGTCAGACAAATAACTATACTTCACAAATTACATTTTGGAGTCTATGAAATACCTAGTATCCTTAAATTGGATTCAATTCAAAAGAAAAGTAGACCTTTTTCTCTTGATAAATAAGTTTTTTTTTTTTTTTTTTTTTTTTTTTTTACTAAAGAATACTTAGAAAAATGTATATATTTTCTGAATCCCAAAGTGAAGCAAGACAGAGGACCTGGGAACAGGAAGAATCAAAAAAGACTTTCTGTATAGCCTTGAGATGAGGGGAAGGCAAGCAGGGAGGAGAGAGACAAGTGGAGATTAGAGCCCACCAGCCCACAGAAGAACAGTTGAAATTAAGAATTAAAATTAAGCAAAGACAGCAAGGCGTGGTGGTGCAGTTTGTAATCCCCGCACTTGGGAGGCAGAGACTGGAGGATCACACAGGTTTGAAGCCAGCTGTGCTGGCTTAAGAGACCCTGTTTCCAAATAAAAAAGTATAAAAATAGGTCTGGGAGTGTAGCCCGGAGGCAAAAGGGTTTCCAGGAACCCCAGTACAACCACCACCAACAACAACAAAAACAAAAATTAAGCAAAGACATTGATCCCTCAAGTCCCAATTTTGACCAATTATAGAAGTACAGATAGAGAATCTCAAAAAGGATTAAAAATCTACCTCCCAAGATCTTCAAAGGTTACTCTCTTTGGGGGACCTTTTCCCCCTTTGTGGGAGGAGCTGTTTTGATTTTCCATCCTTCCTTGACTTGAACTCTCATATTTCTATACCCTTCCTTAGTTCTTGGATTTCATTCATGAAAATTCACTAGCCAGACATGGTGGTGCATGCTTGTACTTGGAAGGCTGAGAAAAGAATATCACAGATTTGAAACCAGCCTGTGCAACTTGCCTAGGCCCTCCAAGACTTACTGAGACCCTTTGTTTCCAAATAAGAAATAAAATTGTGCTAGGAGTGTAGTTCACGGTAGAATGACCCTGGATTCTATTCCTAGTCCCCCCCCCCCGACACACACACATGCAGAAAAAGATCCACTAGACAAGGGCCCAATAAAAGTAGATATTCCAGTATCTTTTTGGCACTCATGATGGAACACTGAGGGAAGGAACAGTAAAGAAAGAATTTGGTTACAAAACTCTTACATAAGGTTTTGTGTGTGTGTGTGTGTGTGTGTGTGTGTGTGTGTGTGTGTGTGTGTGTGAATAATATATGGCACTAAAATAATAAACTATATAAAGCAAAAAGTTTATGATAGTATCCTTCCTAGATTACTCTTTTACCTTTAAAAATTTTCTGGGTATCAGGGCTTGAATTTCACTCACTCAGTTTTTTTTTTTTTTTTTTTTTTTGTATTGGTGCATGGCAGTCATACATCTTAATGAAATACAAGATGGTAGAGGCGTAAATGTACACATCCCTCATTTAGCCCTTCTTAAATTCTCACATCAATCTCCATCCTCCCTCCTTCTCATGTTTGGCTTAGTGATTGACTTTGATATGTTTGTGACTGAACATCATGTGTATTAAAGAATTTGTCTCTTTTCCTCTCACATCCCCCATCATTTATGTCACCTATTTTGCTCATCTATGATTTATTCTTCTTCTTCTAGAGTTTCTCCTATGACCTTTTCCGCCCTATCTTCCCTATATTTGGGAAAAAATCTGATTTTTACTTTTTGTGTCTGATTAGTCTCACTTAACACAATGTTCTCCAGTTCCATGTATTTCCCTGCAAATGGCATAATTTTGTTCCTCTTTATGGCTGTGTAAAATTTTATTGTGAATATATTACATAGTGTTGTAATTTATTAATCTGTTGATGGACATCTTGGCTCACCATAGTTTGGCAATCATAAATTGTGCAGCTATGAACATAAATACACATGTATTATTTTGGTAGTTTGGTTTCCATTCTTTTGGGTAGATACTGGATCACATGATATTACTGGATCATATGGTAGATTTGTTTCCATTCTTCTGAGGACCCTCCATACTGTTTTCCAAAATGGTTGCGCTAATTTGTAATCTCACCAACAATGTTTTAGAGTTCCCACTTTTCCACATACTTGCCAGCATTTGTTGTTAGGTTTTTAATGATTGTCCTTATAATTGGAGTTAGGTGAAATCTCAGAGTAGTTTTAATTTGCAGAGTTTCTTCTTTCTTCACATCAATACTACGCAATGAAAAGAATTTTCTTAGTCATTTATCTTCAACTATATTTCCACTTTTTTCTTCCTTTTTTATGCTATAGAAAATTATTTACATGAAGACTGCTAAAATATCTTAACAGACTATGTTGGTTAAATGTAAACTGGTGGGTCAAAAGTTCCCCTATAAAATTAAACTTCTTTATGAATAACTTACTCTTGAAAAAAATTCAAACTTTATTTCAGCATGCTATACCACAAGAGATCTCTGAGTTCATTCAGATGTGAAGGCACACTTTTCAGAGGTCTGAGAGAGAGAGAGAGAGAGAGAGAGAGAGAGAGAGAGAGAGAGAGAGAGAGAGAGAAAGTACAAATCTCTATATACCTTTGTGAATTAGAAATAGTGTATCTTTAATTTCACATTCAGATTGCACCTTTTAGCACATGCTCTCTATTTTTTTTTTTTTTGAGGGTCTGGGGAAGGAACCCAGAGTCATTTGACCTCTGCACTACACCCTCTGCCCTATTTTTTATTCTTTGTTTTGAAACAGGGTCTCACTGAGTTGCGGAGGGCCTAAGTAGCTGAGGCTATCCACGAACTGTGATCCTCCAGTCTCAGCCTCCCGAATGCTGGGATTACAAGCGTGCGCCACCACACCCGGCTACATGCTCTCTATTTCTTTGCAAAATATGTATAATCTTAAATTTTCCTTGCACTATATCTTTTTTTACAATAAGAAGATTACATTTGAGAAAATATACAACAGGCAAATATTATTTGTTTTCAGAAAATAACAAGCCCTTCTTCAGTCTTTAATGGAGGGGAATTCTTTTATTAATTTTTTCTGTTTTTCCCCCTCTAAGCATTAATTAAAGCAAACTTCTTCACAAAAATACATCTATTTGGACAAAAATAAAGTCAAAGTTAATGCTGAGAATAAGATGTCATTTGGCATAAGAATACTTATATAGCATTTATATAGCACACATAAATATGTGGTTGTTATAGGTTGTCAAATTTAGTCTTTGTTCTTTTATTTGATTTTTTTATTGCTTATAGAATGTTTCACACTCTGATTCTAAATATTCAATTAGAGAAAATATTTTTTTAATTAAGACTGGTGTTTTCACTTTCGACCAGATCATGAAAGAAATATATTAACTCACTAAATGTTTCACTAAACTTGATATCTCCTATAGCACAGCACCAGTAAACATTTAAGAATCAAATAATTGAATGACGAAGCTTTCATAAATGTGATACACAACCAGCATCCATCTACTATCAAAAATAAAAAAGTGGCCGGGCTTGGTCGCGCACGCTTGTAATCCCCGCGCTTGGGAGGCGGAGACAGGAGGATCGCGCAGGTTCGAAGTCAGCCGTGCTGGCTTAAGAGACTCTGTTTCAAAATAAAAATATAAAAAAGGTCTGAGAGTGTAGCCCAAAGGTAAAAGGGCTTCCAGGAACCCCAGTACCACCAAAAAATAAAAATAAATAAAAAATTAAAAGTGGTTAAATGATCACAATCTAGAAATTAGTGAGCTTTAAAATGTGTTTACATTAATTCATTAATTCAAAAGCCTTCATCAAATAGTATTCATTGCCTGTTACAGAATTGGTATATGGCAATTAAAAGGGAATAAGGCATGAATTCTGACTTAATGAATTTATAAGCTAATAAGATAAAGAAAATTTCAATAAATTACTATTAAAGTATATGCCACATAGCCAGGTGTTGGTGGCACACGCTTGTAAACCCCATGCTTGGGAGACTGAGACAGGAGGATTGCACAGATTAGAAGCCAGCCACAGCTACTTAGTGAAGCTCTCAGCAATTTAATGAGACCCTGTTTCCAAATAAAATATAAAAAATAGGTCTGGGAGTATAGCCCAGAGGTAGAAAGCCTCTAGGTTCCACCCCTAGTACCACCAATAAAAAATAAAAAATAAAAATAAAACAATAAAATATATGCCATATAAACTCTAAAATAATATAAATGTGAGCAGTTATTTTTCTTTACAGATAAGATTTACGGAATTCTGATACTTCAGAGGTTAGGTGCATTTTCTTTTGATGGTTATATTATTTTATTTTTAATATTTATGTTTTCTTCTAACTTTCAAAAATGAATACTTATTATAGTCAATTTGAGATTAACAAGAAACTGAAGCATTTGGTAAAGCATACTTATTTTTCATCATTCAGAAATATTTGAGCATAAGTCCGAAATGTTATTTCAACATGCCATCAATGTAAATTACGAATAACATCTTGTATTATTTTATTGTGTTACATCTTAGGTATATAAAACTCTATGATTTATAGTTGCAGCATACCTGAATTTGGCCTTGCTTCCTTTTATGGGCTCAATAAGCCTATACAGGTGATGGAAAATATCAATACAACTCTTTAAGTAAATAGGTCAATACAGATGCTCCTTGATTTAACAATAAGATTATGCCCTAATAAACCCATCATAAATTGAAAGCATTTTAAGTTAAAAAAAATTAATGCACCTAATCAACAACAGCAAAAAAAAAAAA
Organism: Muscardinus avellanarius; assembly: GCF_963383645.1. Classification (NCBI taxonomy): domain Eukaryota; kingdom Metazoa; phylum Chordata; class Mammalia; order Rodentia; family Gliridae; genus Muscardinus; species Muscardinus avellanarius. The sequence continues at coordinate 55,791,097 of NC_137789.1, read as the reverse complement.
AGAAAGAAAGAAATCATAGCTTGGCCACACACTATATTGTATAGTATGGGTTGTAGATTGTTACTCTCCTGATCAGCAGCTTATTGTAGCTGCCCAGTATCTGGAGAGTGTTGCACTACATATGGCAAACTTGGGAAAGACCAACACTTTAAGTGAGCTTTCTACCAAATACATATGGCCTTTGCACCATTAGAGTGGAAATTTCATATGTATCATGTGTTGTAAGTTAGAGATTGTTCTTATACAAATATTCGTTTATTTGTGTTTTCTAGAAGTCCTAAATTATTAGTCTTAAAATATGCTAATGAAAACCAGGTGTGGTGGCACATGACTGGAATCCCAGAAATAGGGAAGCTGTGATCAGAGGATGGTAGGTTTGTGGCCAGGCTCAGCAACATAGCAGGACCCTACTTCAAAATATAAAAATAAAAATAACAACCAACCAACCAAACAAACAAACAAATGTCACTGGATTTAATCCCCAGTACCAAAATATAAAAACTACAAATGCTACCATTATTTTTTTCTGCGAACTTCTTTTATATGACTAATGCTGTCTTGTGCATTTTTTTCTACTGGGCTGTTTAGCTATAAACCTTTATAATAACAGTGAATAGCCTAGATATTCTTTTAACTTTATTATACAAATATCCACCATTTCCCATCATGTGACTTATTATTTAAATTTCACTTCAATCTTTATAATTTTTAGTTTTTTCTCTGGTTTCTTTTTTGACTTATAAAATATTTAAGTGTTTTGTTTTTTTTTTTTTTTTTTGAAACAGGGTCTCTTAAACCAGTGAAGCTGGCTTCGAACCTGCGCGATCCTCCAGTCTCAGCCTCACAAGCGGGCGCCACCACGCCCAGCTTTAAGTGTGTTTTTTAAATTTTCAAACATTTGAGGAGATTTCTGTGATTTTTTGTTGTTGTTGATTTCTAATTTAAGTTTATTGTGGTCTTGAGACATAACTTGTATGATTTTAACCCCTCCAGTTATTGAGACTTATTAGGCTTCATATATATTCTGTCTTGAAAAGTGGCACATCTGCAAATAAGAAGGATGATGGTCTACAGTTTGGAGTGTTCTATAAGTGTTGGTTAAATTAAGATGATTGATATTTCTATTTAAGTTATATATATCTTCTTGAGTTCTCTGAAGTGAAATATCAAAGAATAAGCAGACATGTTGGTGTACACAAGTAATTCCAGTACTTGGGAAGCTGAGACAGGACAACAAGAAGATCACAGGTTTGTGGTGACAGGAAACTGAGATAGGAAGATCACAGGTTTGCGGAGAACCTCGGCAACTTAGTGAGGTCCTCCATTACATAGTGAAAATCCTTTTAAAAATAAAAAAGGGACATGGTACCTGTTTTTATTGAATTTGAGTTCTAATGAATAAGACAAAAGAAGGATGGAGAAAAGAAAATCAGTATAATTTCCCAGGAGAAATCTAGTGTAGTTTGTTGGGGAGGGTGGTGGGACAGGTTTTTTTTTTTTAATTTTTAAGAGTTATATTTTTGAGACTGCTGGGAAGATAGTGACCAAGGGAAGCAACACATACTGGTCCTGCTGACACCAGATCTCCACTGCCTTAAAAACAGCATTCTAAAAAATCATAAATACTATCAGTAGAGGAATAAAGGTATACGGCTGCAGGAAAAAGAAAAGAAAAGTTAGAAGACTTATCAGAGAGCCAAAAAGAAACCCATTTGCCTTATGACCATGGGCGCCATGTCTTCATCATCTTCCCTCACTGCATCCAACTCCAGAGAGAAACAGAAAATCAACCAAGGACCTGAAGTAAGCAGATCACAGAATAGAAGGCCATTAATTCCTCCCAAACTGCTACTACAACTTCCAGAAGAAGCAAATAAGCTCACCATACCCTCCAGAGATACAGAGTAGCATTCAACAAGACCATAGGTGAAGCCACAGTCCCTCAAGGAGAACACCCAGCATGGTGCCTGCAGGGACTTGAGCAGCCAGGAAAAACTCCCTGGTTCTGAGACTTTGCAGTTCAACCCAGCAAAAATGAGGATAGAGTCTACAGTTTGCAGCAGTGGTGGCCAAGCTTTTCATACCCGCCGGAGATTCAGAGTTGCATTCAACAATACCATAAGTGAAGCTGGGATCCCCACAGGAGTATGCTCAGCATGGCATCTTAAGGGACTCATGCAGCCAGAATAAATTTTCTGGTCTAACACTTTGTGGTTCAACTGGAGAAGGTGGGGATAGAGTCTTCTGTTGGACATAGCAGAGGCTTAGATGGACTCAGTCTCTGCATCAGTAAAAAGTGTAGGGGGAAAACTATATTTAACACTATACCATGCTATTAGGATCTATGGAATCACCACAGATAACTCAATCATGGTGAATGGGTAGAGGTGTACTATGGGAAGCTAGTATTGCTTTAGCCATCCCTGTGATAGCAGATGTTTAGGTTGCCTTCATTTTCTTTTATTTATTTTTATTTTATTTTATTTTTTATGGATCCCCCCTTTAGACAAGATCAGAGAAAACACTAGAATCCATCTATCTGCTCCCTGCAAGAAACAAACTTTACAAGTAAAGATAGTAACAAACTTAAGGTAAAGGGCTGGAGCAAAAGGTTATCCATTCCAATGGAAATTGAAGACAAGGAGTAGCAACTATGATATCAGACAAGTTACACTTCAAGTCCAAGATTATTAGAAGAGAAAAAAAGGTCATTTTTTATGGTAAAAGGAACAATCCAGGAAGAGGAAATAACAGTAATTAACATTTATGCTGCAAATATAGGTGCAGGTACTTTTATAAAACATACGCTTTGTGACATTAGGTCACACATAAATCTCAATAAAATAATACCTGGAGATTTCAACATTTTCTAACATCAGTAGATCAATCTTCTAGACAAAATTCAGTAAAGATGCCTCAGATCTAAAGAACACCTTAACCAAATGGACCTATTAGACACATATAGAATATTTCACCCAAGTACAACAGAGTTCACATTTTTCTCAGCTGTTCATGGAACCTTCCCCAAAACAGATCACATGCAGGGCTACAAGGAGAACACTAGCAAATTCAAAAAATGTGACCTACTTCCCTGTGTCTTTTCAGACCTTAATGGAATGAAACTAGAAATCAACTATGAGATGTCTCAAAGAAACCACATAACATGTGGAGACTGAACATCACACAAGAATGGGTCATAGAAGAAGAACAGAAATTGAGAAATTTCTGGAAAGAAACAAAAATAGAGATACAACATATCAAAACCTCTGGGACACTTTGAAGGCAGTATTAAGAAGAAAATTTATAGTACTGAGTGCTCACATAAGAAAAACAGAAAATCACCAGATAAATAACCTATTGATACACCTCAAAGCCCTTGAAAAACAGGAACAATCTAACCCCAAAGCAGTAGAAGACAGGAAATTATTAAAATCAGAGCAGAGCCAGGTGTGATGGCACACTCTTGTAATCCCCGTGCTTGGTAGGCAGAGACAGGATTGTGCAGGCTCGAAGCCAGCTGCGCTGACTTAAGAGACCCTCTTTCCAAATAAAAAAAGTATAAAAATACATCTGGGAGTGTAGCCCCAAGGTAGAAGGGTTTCCAGGAACCCCAGTACCACCAAAATAATAATAATAATAATAATCAGAGCAGAAATCAACAAAGTAGAGAATAAAAAATATAGAAAATGAACAAATCAAAAGTGAGTTTCTCAAAATAAATTAGCAAGATAGATGAACCACTAGCTAACCTAACCAAAAAACAGAATCAACCAAATTATGAATATAAGAGATGAAAAAAGGATATACTACTACTGAGAGTATAGAAATCCTAACAATTATAAAAAATACTTTGAAAAATTATACTTCAACAAAATGGAAAGCCTGGAAGAAATTGACAACTGTCTAGATAAATACAACCTTCCTATACTGAATGAAGAAGAAAATTATATATATATATATATATATAACAACCAATAAAAATCAAACAGATTGAAAGAGCAATAAAGAGCCTACCATCAAAGTCCAGGACCAAATGGTTTTCCAAGTGAACTTTATAAAACCATTATAGAAGAGCTAATCCCCATATTCCTAAATCAATTTTGTGAAATAGTAAAAAACAAAAAACAAAAAAATGGTATTCTCTCAAATATATTCTATGATGCCAACATCACATTAATATCAAAACCAAATAAAGACAGCTCAAGAAAGGAAAACTACAGGTCTATATCTTTGATGAACTTGGATACAGAACTGCTAATCAGAATACTAGCAACACACATTCAAAACCACATAAAATTAATCATACACCATGACTAGAAAGGGTTCATCCCAGGGATGCAAGGCTGGTTTAACATACAAAAAATCAATGCATGTAATTAATCATATAAACAGAACCAAAGACAAAAATCACATGATCATTTTAATAGACTCTGAAAAGGCTGGGATCAGAGCCTGCCATGAGGCAAGGCCAGTGCTGGGGCCTCTAAGGCCGGGATTGGAGCTTGCTGAGGGGTTAGGCCGGTGCCAGGGCCAGTGAGGCCGGGATCAGAGCCTGCCATGAAGCAGGGCCAGTTCTGGGGCCTCCGAGGCTGGGATCAGAGCCAGCTGAGGGGTTAAGCTGGCGTGGGGGCCAGCGAGGCCAGGATCGGGGCCTCCCATGAGGCAAGGCTGGTGCTGGAGCCAGCGAGGTCAGGATCAGAGTCCTCCGGGTGGCTAGGCCTCTACTGGGGATGTCAAGAGTGGGATTGGAACTTGCAATATGGCATGCACAGAGAAATATCACAGAAAGTAAAAACCAGATGCTTCCCCTAACTAGCAAAATATAGGAGGAAAGGAGTAACAGGAGGAGGTCGAGTTGCAGAAAGGGCCCTATAGAGAAACAACTAAGGTGACCAATCAGAGGGGATGGGATGGGGGAGGATGGAACCTCTTTTTTATTTTTTTTATTTTTTTATTTTGTTTGGTGGTACTGGGGGTGGTACCCAGAGGCTTTCTACCTCTGGGATATACTCCCAGACCTAGTTTATATTTTATTTGGAAACAGGGTCTCACTAAGTTGCTGAGAGCCTCACTAAGTAGCTGAGGCTGGCTTCGAACCTGTGTGATCTTCCTGTCTCAGCCTCCTAAGCGCAGGGATTATAAGCATGCGCCACCACACCTGGCAGGATGGAACCTCTTTAAAACTCATGAGGTACATAAACAAATGTATCAAAGAAAATCACCAATCAAGCATGGGATCAAGGGAGGGGGAGGGAATGGGATGGGGATTAGATGAGGGCCAATTGGATGATGTGTGCTTGTATATCCTCTCAAATCTTGTATTCCAATGTCATGTATGATTACAATGCACCAAAAATTAAAACAAACAAATAAATAAATAAATAATAGGCTGAAAAAGCATTGACAAAATTCAAAATCTATTTATGCAAAAAACACTGCAGAGAATTGGAGTAGAAAGAACATCATAAAGGCAATCTAAAATAGGCCAACATCATATTAAATGAGGAAAAACTTTGAGAATTTTCCCTAAAAACAGGAACAAGGATGCCCATTATCACCACTTCTCTTTAATATAGTACTTGAGACTCTAGCCAGAGCAATAAGGCAAGAAAAGGAAATCAGAGGAGTACTAATAGGAAAAGAAGAACTCAAATTTTTACAATTTGCAGATGACATGATACTAAACTTAGAAGACCCAACAAACTCAACAAAAAGGCTTATAGAAATAATCAACAAACTTGGCAAAGTGTCTCATTACAAAATCAAAAAAATCAGAAGCTTTTTTGTATACCAACCATAAATCCACTAAAAAAGAAATCCAGAGTACACTTCCATGCAGGATTTTCCACAAGAAAATAAAAAACTTAGAAATAAACTTAGCCAAGGAGGTAAAAGACCACTTCAAAGAAAATTATAAAACATTGAGAAAAGAAATCAAAGAAGACCTTGGAAGATGAAAGGATCTTCTATGTTCATGGATACGCAGAATAAATATCATCAAAATGGCCATATTTCAAAAATGATCTAAAGTTCAATGCAATATCCATTAAATTGCAAAGATCATTCCTCACAGACATAGAAAAATCAGTCCTTAAGTTTATTTGTAACAACAAAAACCCCCAAATAGCCAAAGTTCTCAGCAACAAGAACCATGCAGGAAGAATCACAACACCTGACTGTAAACTATACTACAAAGCCATAGTAATAAAAACAGCATGGTATTGGCACAAAAACAGATACACAGATCAGTGGAGAAGGATAGAAGACTCAGACAAATCTACACATTTACACCTAATTTTTTAAAAAGGGCCAAAAATATACAATGGAAAAAGATAGCTTGTTCAGCAAATGATGTTGGCAAAACTGGTTAACCATATGCAGAAAAATGAAAATAAATCTCACTTTCTCACCCCATACAAGTGTCAATTCAAGTGTCAATTCAAAAACTTGGAAATTAAACTAGAGACCTTGAGGCTCCTTGAAGAGGGCATTGGTCATACACAGCAACACATAGCCTCAGGTAAAAAAAAAAAAAAAAAAAATCTTTCTCAACAAGACCCCAAAGGCACAAGAAATAAAAGGTGAATCAATATATAGCATTACATGGATCTGAAGAGCTTTTATATGAAAAAAAAAATCAAGAGACTCACCTAATAGCCAACAGAATGGGAGAAAATTTTTGCCAACTACTCTTCCAATTGAGGACTAATATCTAGAATATACAGAGAACTCTAGAAACTCAGCACTAAGAAATCAAATAACCCAATCAAAACATGGGCAAGTGAACTAAATAGACACTTCATGACAGAAGAAATTCAAATGACCAATAAGTGCATGAAAAAATACTCAACATCATTAGCAATATATTGTTGGTGGGACTGCAAATTAGTGCCACCATTTTGGGAAACAGTATGGAGGATCCTCAGAAGAATGGGAATAAACTTACCTTATATTCCAACAATACCACTTCTGGGTATCTACCCAAAACAAAGGAAACCTAACTACCAAACTAATGCATGTGTAACTATGTTCATAGCTGCACAATTCACCATTGCCAAACTATGAAACCACCCAAGATGTCCATCAACGAATAAATGCATTACAAAACTATGGGATATGTACATAATGGAATTTTACTCAGCCATAAAGAATGACACAATTATGTTATTTACAGGGAAATGAATGGAACTAGAGGACATTATGCTAAGTGAGATTGATCAGTCACAAAAATTAAGAAATCAGATGCTCTACCTAATATGCAGAGGCTAGGGAGAAAATGGGTAATAGGAGGAATTCTAGACTAAGAAGGAAATTCTATAGATAATCAAATAAGGTGACCTAACTGAGGGTATGGGTGGGGGTGGGGGGAAGAGGGAAATTCTCTAATGCATATGATGTACTTTAAAAAACATATCAAAGTCAATCACTAAGCCAAACATGAGAAGGAGGGAGGGGGAGAGAATGGGTTTGGAACTGGGTAAGGGCTAATTGAGTGATGAGTATATGTATGTCTCTACCATCTTGCATTCCAATTAGATGTATGAAAATAATGCACCAAAAATTAAAAAGAGTTATATTTTTATGTTATTTTTTAATTGAAACTCTTCTACACTGTTGGTATAAGTACAAACTAGTTCAGCCTCCATGGAGATCAGTGTGGAATTCCTTAGAGAACTGGGTATGGATCCACCATACCATTTGGCTATACCACTACTGGGTATATTTCCACAGAGTTTGAAATCAGAGAACTACAGTAACATATATACCCATGTTCATAGCAACACAGTTTACAATAGTCAAGCTATGGAACCAACCTTGGTCTTCATCAAAAGGTAAATGTATTGTAAAATTATGGACAGTGAAATTCTACTCAGCAATAAAAAACAAAATTATGTCATTTACAAGAAGATGGAAAGGCCCGGAGAACATTATGTTAAGTAAGACTAGCCAAGCATGGAAAAAGAAGCAACATATGTTTTCTCTAATAAATTGAAGCTAAGAGTATTTGGGATACAAGAGGTACTCCAGATAATGGAAGAGATCCTCAATGGAGGCAGGAAGAAAGGATAGGGGAGGAAGAAGTTTGAGATTCATTAATGGAAATGCTACCTGTGACTATGTGCATACATGTGAGTATAACATTGTTAACCTGGAGACTTTAGGAGGGAGTAAAATAAAATGGTGGGAAAGGGAGTGAATATATGTCATTGTGAATATGATTTACATTATGATGTGAGACTATAATGCATCAATAAAATATAAAAATTAAATGAATGTAAAAAAATATTTTTATTTTTTATTGATGCATAATAGTCATACATCTTAATGAGGTAGAGACTTACATGAATACATTGCTCATTTAGCCCTTCCCCATTTTCTAAAATTTCCTCTCCCTCCCTCCTTGTCATATTAGACTTACTGACTGATTTTGATATGTTTTTCAATGTACATCATGTGCATTAGGAAATTTCTCTTTCCCCCCTTCCATTCTTTTTAGTTAGATTGCCTTATTTGCCCATTTATAGTTTCTCATTCTTTGCCTAGAGTTTCCCCTATGACCCATTTTCTCCATAGCTTCCACATATTAGCATGTCAGGGAGAGCTTCCAATTTTTTTACTTTTTGTGACTTACCCAAAAGAATGGAAACAAAACTGCCAAACTAATGATAAATAATGATTTAAGGTTTCCTACTTTTGATGAAAAAGTATCTACACATCCAAGATATATGAATTGACATATAGTAAACTGTTGAACACCAAAAATAAATAGCTGACTTCTCTAAATAAAAGAGTCAAAGGGATTGATAAACTCAAATTGCTGAAAAGTAAAAGGAAAAAAATTATGTTATCTGCAGGGATATGAAAAGAACAGGAGAACATTAGGTTAATTCAGATAGGATTCTGTTGCTCTGTGCTACTTAGTTTGCTTTCTATTTCAGAACTTGCCAAACTAACCTTCTAAAATCAGTCTTTCTTGTTTTACTATAAATATCACTGCTTAGATTTTTAAAATAAATATTATCTATCTTATACTTAAAAGTATCTCCAGAGGCTTCATACTTCTGTGTTTTAAAATTAATGGTCATAAAAATTAAAAAGAGGTTTGTGTTTAATCATCTTGAGGTAGTGAGGCTTCTGTCTAATGTATGGTTGTGGGTGGGACCACATTGAAATATTAGGCCATTTTTTAAATGTTTATTTTCCAATAGGCTATTTAGTTTCTCTCTCTCTCTCTCCCTCTCCCTCTCTCTCTCTCTCTCTCTCTCTCTCTCTCTCTCTCTCTCTCTTTCTCTCTCTCTCTTTTCTTTCTTTCTTTCTTTCTTTCTTTCTTTCTTTCTTTCTTTCTTTCTTTCTTTCTTTTTCTTTCTCTCTTTCTCTCTTTCTCCATTACAATGAGAATGTTAAATGTGTGTGCTTATGTCGCTATTTTGTCTGAAAATCTGCCTTAACTTGGCTTACATTCAAATAATTAATCACCAATAAAAATAGAAAAAAATTTCCTGTACCATTCTCATTATTTTTTAGTAGTCAATGAGACATTTAGTTGTTAATGGGTCATCTTTTTGTCTCTTTAATTAATAAGCATGTACTTAGTTTGAATTGTGACACAAGTTTTACTAAGGCTTTTTTTTTTTGAAGTTAGTCTTGAATAGAATGCAATGGTTTATGCTAGATAAAAATAGAGACTAATATATCCAGTTGTAATTTGAACACAATTTCAGGGAACTTATTAACTGCAGTATTCTCCGTTATTAAAATTAAATTGCAGTGGATTAGAATAGAAGATACAGAAACAAACCCACACATCTTTAGTCAATTAATCTTTGACAAAGGGGCCAAACACATACGCTGGAGAAAAGACAGCCTTTTCAACAAGTGGTGCTGGGAGAACTGGCTAACCATTTGTAAAAAGATGAATCTAAACCCCTATATCTCACCTAACACAGGAATCAACTCAAGATGGATCAAAGACTTAGAAATTAGACCTGAGACGGTGAAGTTAGTAGAGGAGAACATAGGTTCAACACTACAACATATTGGCACAGGCAGTAACTTTCTCAACAAAACCTCCAAAGTTCAGGAAATTAAAGCAAGAATAAACAAGTGGGATAACATTAAACTAAAAAGTTTCTTCTCATCAAAGGAAACTATCAATAACCTAAAGAGGAAGCCTACAGAATGGGAAAGGATCTTTACCAGCCACCATTCTGATAGGGGGCTAATATCCAGAGTATACAAAGAGCTCAAAAGGCTCTACGCTGGCAAAACAAACAACCCAATCAAGAAATGGGCAAATGAACTAAATAGACACTTCACAAAAGAAGAGACACAAAGGGCTAATAGATACATGAAAAGATGTTCTTCATCACTGGCCATCAGGGAGATGCAAATCAAAACTACACTGAGATTCCATCTAACCCCAGTGAGAGTAGCAAGCATAAAGAAATCAAACAACAACAAATGCTGGCGAGGATGTGGGGAAAGAGGAACTCTTTTACACTGTTGGTGGGAGTGCAAACTAGTTCAGCCACTATGGAGATCTGTGTGGAGATTCCTAAGAAAGGTGGGAATAGATCCACCATATGATCCAGCTATACCACTCCTGGGTATCTTTCCAAAAGGGTTGAATTCAGAGAAATACAGCAACATATGCATACCTATGTTCATAGCAGCACAATTTGTAATAGCCAAAATATGGATCCAACCCAGATCACCATCAACAGATGAATGGATAGCAAAACTGTGGGAAATACACACAATGGAATTCTATTCAGCCATAAAGAAGAAAAAAATTATATCATTTGCAAGAAGATGGAAAGCCCTGGAAAGCATCATGTTAAGTGAGATCAGCCAAGCACAGAAGGAGAAGATACACATGTTTCCTCTAATATGCCCAAACTAGAAAACACAAAGGATACCAGTAGGACCCCAGATATTAGAGGGGAAATACTAGCTAAGTTTTAATGGAAAGATAGGAGAGGAGAAAGGCCGATCTTGATTAAGGAGCATCTTCACCTGAACATGTGTAAAATTATGAATAAGACATGGTTAACCTGGCCAACCATTGGTGGGGGGGGGGGAGAAAACGGGGGCGGGGGGGAGAGGGCACCAAATATAGTGTAAATGTATACTATTTATGTTCAATAAAAAAATTGTTAAAAAAATAAAAAAATGATGTTAATAATATATAATGCACATTAATAAAATAAAAATGCATTTTATAAAAAGAAAAATATTAACAGGTAGAAATTTCCCATGGAAGAGTATAATATGATTATCGAGTTTTTACATTTTTCCAGTTATATGATATTATGCTATTTTATTCATTTTCTCTATTAATAATTGTTTATTATTGTTCACCAGGCACCTAGTACATGTGAGACACTTCTCTAATTCCCTAGGATTTGAAGTGAACAAGACAATCCCACTGGGCTCATGAAGTCCGCATTTTAATTGTGGCCTCCTGTCTGAATTGTCCCCAGAAGGCTTTGTTCCTTTCTAATTCATTTTCACATTATAACTCTGACTAAATCTCTGACTCATTCTTTTCTGACCTGATAGTGTTCTTTCCTCTGAGGTAATTCCCCTATGATAAGAAAGGTCACACATTTAGAGTTTATCACTAAACTCAGTAGCCTAAATTATCCATAGTTTCTTTGGAAAGGTTTGCGCCAAAGGATCTGTAAAATTTTTATATGCGATAAAGGATCTGTAAAATTTTTATATGCGATAAAAATTGGCTTCTTGTTGTTCAGTGGTATTGGATAATGTTAATCTGTAAAGTCACAAACTAAACAATTATAATAAATATATTTATAAATCCAAAGTCTGAATTTCTATATTACTAAGTAATGAAAAATATAAAGTTATGTTTGCATATAGATAAATTCAATTTTATAGGACATTTTTATCAGTCAGGATTACAGGAAGGAAAAATATATAAAATCAGGAGTGCTTTTGTAATAGATTATCTGGTAAACATATGTAAAATCTAACATCCAGAGAATTCAAAATTAAAATGAGATGCTAATTTAGGGGTCAGGCTTTAACTGGGGATGTGTTCATAATTTTGAGTATAAAAGAAAACCACAAAGGTTTAACTGTGCTAGATGAATCCTATTTAACATCTGACTCTAAAAGAATTACAAATTTGTATTAATTTTTTCAATGTGCAAGTAAATTTACTCAATATAACTGATCTATCCGAATTCAGATTTGTCAAAATAAGTTTTTTACTGGGGATGGCAGATTATGTATCTTTAGATATAATATATTGCCAGGTGTAGTGATGCATGACTGTAATCCTAGTAACTGGGAAGCTGAGACTGGAGGATCCCAGGTCCAAAGACAGCCTCAGCAATTTAATGAGACTCTGTTATTTTGTTTTGTTTTGTTTTGTTTTTTGTTAAAGGGGGATTTGGGGAGGGTAGCTTAGAGGTAGAATTCTCCTGAATTCAATCGTATTAAAACTAAAATTTTCTAAAAGAAAGAGGAATGGCAGAAGATATGGAATTAAAACAATTATAAGTTGCTCTGAAGCTGAAAGAAAATTAAATAGGAATAAACAATAGGACAGGAAAACCAAAATCTTTTCCTGGGTTTAGCACAACTTGATGTACAATCTCAATAAAGTCATATTTCAAGGATTCCTGGTTTTACCTATTAAATAAGAATTGTATTAGATAACCTGTATGGATTTATCTACCAATAAAAATCTAACTTTAACCTTTTTATAATTTTTCCCAAATTATCTCTCAGCAGATGCAATATATGTATCCTAGACTTAACTTTGAAAATAATTATAATACTAGGTACACAAAATTTAACATATTGTAGAAGATAGTATTTAATAGAGGAAATTTTAAGAGTCATGCATGTCAATTTTAAACTTGAATATTTGAATTTTAAATTCTATATACCTGAACAATTTCCTTAATCAGTGTGGACAGATATTTTGTCAACACAAAACAAACTACATTTATTGAGGTATTTATCAAATGATAATTGTAAGAAATTTATTAACTTCAAATATCAAAAAATATGTTGTGCTGTATTATGACACATACTTATCATTCCAGAATTAACATTTTAATTAATTGGTCAACTGGTTAATTAAATTGGAATTTAGCATCAGTTTTAGGTATTATAAATTTTTTGTGAGCCACATAGCTAGATGTGGTCACAACCTCAGTCTAAGATTATTTCTAATAGTAGTACTTTGGTCATTTATTTTAAACTTGTTAGTGCTAACCTGATAATTTAAATGCTTCCAAAATACACTGCAAAATTGACACTTTTTCCAGTTATTAAATGTCAATTTTGTTCAATAATTGTTCTAAACTAGAAAAAAAAAACACCCGGATTTATAATATACATTTTCTGTATTCATTCACTTAAAATTATTTTAAAGTGACTTCTAAGTAAGCTATTTTGACTGATGCTAATAAAATAGTGCAAACAATAACAAAAATGTTAGTGTTGCAATAGGCCACAGCAAAAGAGAATAAAACTAGAAATATTTCTATTTTTCAGGTCAATTATGATTAATTATAACTTTAGATTTAAGAACCACTTATTTTGTGAGGGCCTTTCTACTAATTGTGATCATTGTGATTTCTTTTAAGATATATTTTCAGTGAACCTAGTCTTCTGACTCCCAGTACATTTATATGCTAAAAGCCAATCAACATCTCCAGTCATCAAGACTACTTTCTCAAAGTTGTTGAGTAACTAATAGCATTTCTCTGAGGTGAAGTTGATTTTGTCAGAATGGAGCAGAGAGAATATTCATGTGAAAATCAGTGGAACAGGATTTTAAGTCTAATTCTGCCATTAATAAACCTATACCTACAGGTATGGTGTTCCACACCTGTAACCCCAGTACTTGGGAGGTGGAGACAGAAGGAGCACAGGTTGAAGGACAGCCTCAGCACTTAGTGAGACTCCCAGCAACCTATGAAACACTGTATCAAAAACAAAAAAAATAAAAAGCTCTATGGGTATAGCTCAAAGGTAGAATGTATTTGGGTTAAATCCTCAGTACAATAAGTTAATAAATAAATAAATCCCTAATCTTGCCTTGGAATCTTACATCCAAGTTTCTTGAGTCTTCTTTCCCTATCCTAGAAAGTAATATATTGGTCTATTTGAATGAAGTCTGGAGTAATATTTATTGTTTTGCCCCTGAATGTCACCCATTATTTCATTTTCCCTGCTTTTCAGATTTTTTCCTTATCCTCTCTGTTGTTCATTTTGATATTACATATAGTGGGGAGGTCTTTTTTTATCTTTTCTCAATCGTGTTCTGTATGTTTCCTGTATGTGGATGTCCAAATTTTTTTATGTTTGAATAATTCTCTGATATTATTTCTTTGAAGACATTACAGATACTCTTGGTCTGTGCCTCTAATCCATCCTTTATTTTTTTTATCCAAAAGTAGGACATTTCATATTATCCCATAGTTGTTGAATGGTTAATTTTTGTTGTTGTAATGTCTTTTGTACATTGTTGACTGTGCTTTCAGTTTCGAATGAACTGTCTCCTAACAGTCATATTGTGTTTTCATTTCATCTAATCTTCCAGAATTTCTTTCTATTGTTGTCTTCATTTATTGACTCCTTCATTTCATTCTAGGCCTCTTTCTGATTCTTTCTGAATATCTCAATTTCCTCTTTCATTTCTTGTACACTTTTTGTAAGGCCTTTTATCATGTTGAACGTCAGGATTCAGAATTATCCTTCTTGCATTTCTTATACGTCAGTATTCATGATTTCCCTTATTTTATCACTGTTCCTCATTCTCATATTTTCAGAATTCTCAGGTTTGTCATTTTGTTGTCTTGGCATCTTTCTTCTCTGTGAGTCATTGTTCATAGGTGCTATTTCAGGTAACTATTGGGAGAGATGGTTTCAGATGCCATACACCCTTTGATATTAACCCTAAAGACTGTGTTTATTATCACCTCACTGTTGTTCTACCTGTAGATCATCAATACGGAGTTGCTCTGGAGTTCCTTCTGCCTCCTGTATGGTGGCATTGATGGATTTCATGTGTTAAGTTTAGGTATTCTTTCTGTCACTATCTTTATAAAGAGTCAGCTCAGGAGTGCATGCAGAATAGTTTGTGACCTATGCAGTTTTTAAACATTGACATGCAGTCTGTTGAGTATTTTTTTCTATAGGCTGTGGTTAGTTTATCTTCATGATAAACTATCAAGAGTGATAGTTACAGAAATAGATTAAAGTAGAGGATATGATCAAGTTGAGTAAGAGTATAATAAGGTAGTATCTGTTTTAGATGAGAGAGAGTGAATATATAGTAGGATTCTTATATGCAGTGTAGAGTATTTAGGTGTAATAATATGAGCTAGCTTGACTTAAAACAAGGAGATACAGAAAGAAAAAAGTTTTGAGAAAAGAGAGTAGATAGGATAGAGGCAGGAAGCATGTAAAAGGACTGGGGGAGCGAGCAAATAAACATGCAGAAAATAACTTAACAACCAACCAACAATAACAACAATAGCAAATTAAAAACAAATTTAAACAAAAAAAACACTAACAAAAATTTTAAAAATAATATTGCAAATATATACATAAAGGACTGACTTGCTTCTTGGGTCTGCATGGATACTATCAGCCATTTAATATCTTCTCACTTTAGTAGGTTCTGGAGCATGTTCCAATATCTCTCATTCACTCAGTAACCTATTGTCATATTTTGGAACCACTTTTTGAGTGCTTGCACCCCTCTCTTACCACTCACCACTTTGTGCTTAGGTCTCAGGTCAGTGCATAGAACTATAAATGGGGTTAGTGTAAACACAGTGTTCTGAACTTTCCAGACCTAGGCTCTGGGCTTTCTGGCCCTGGGTCTGAGCTTTACCACTCACAGTGGCAAAGGGTATCCAGTTTAATTTAGAAGCAACTCCCTGTGACCCTGTGCAGTACTGTGCCCTGGGCACTAAGGGTCTCTTTTGTGCCTCTGTAGGTTATAACCAACCACTTCAGGGGTGGACCACAAAATCTTAGAGCACTGGAGTCCCTGTGAGTGCTTTAGGCAGTTATCTGCTGAGAATCTCAGTTACCTATATTCCTATGGGCCCAAGTCTCTGAAGGGCACACTACACTGCTGTAGGTGCAGAATTCTGGTGAGTGCACAGACTTCTAGATTTTTTTTTTCTCCATCTCTGAAGGGTGATTATTTGGTCACTTAAGGTGTTGGAGTTCTGCTGCTTACTTCACCTCAATTTCTTGGCTTTTTTGCAGAGGATTTCTTGGGGCCACACAGCTGGCAGACACAGCTCAGGAGGTCAGCCCAAGATGGGGTAGGCCTCCACAGAAGTGGCTTCACCAGGTCAGTCATGTGCTTAGCCTCTTTGCTATCTCATGTTCTGACTACTGTGTCTTATTCCACCATGGTTCCCTTTTATGTGTTTTTGTTCACTGCTTTGTTTTTTTTGTCAAGTAGCTGCCTTCCAGATAGTTGATTTTTATTTGGTTACACTACATAAGTGTGCTGAGTGCCACGGTTACTATTTTCTTCCTAATTCACACCAGTGATTTAAAAAGTGTGGTTCTGGCCACGTGTAGTGGTGTCTGCTTGTAATTCCAATACGTGGGAGGCTGACACTGGAGGATCAGGTTTTAAACCATCCTCAGCTACTTAGTGAGACCCTCTACCACTTAGTGAATACCTGTTTCAAAAATAAATAATAAAAAATAGGACTGGGTGTGTAGTTCAGAGGTAGAATGCCCCTAGTTTCAATCCCTAGTACTGGGGGAAAAAAGTGTGATTCTGGAGCTGGGTATAATGACACAGACATGTAATCTCAGTACTTGAGGGGGCTGAGACAAGGGGTTCACAGGTTTGAGACCAGCGTCAGCAATTTAGGGAGGCTCCTCAGCACCTTAGTGAGACCCAGTTTCAAAATAAAACTTAAAAATGGCTGGGGAGGTATCTCAGAAATAGCAGCTTCCAGTATTAATAACAAAACAAAACAAAACCCAGAAAAGTATGGTCCTGGGAAGAGAATATCTGTATTATCTGAGAACTTATTACATTTCTCAGGACTCATCCCAATTCTATTGAACCAAATATTCTAGAAGTGAGGTGGCCCCCCAAATTTTGATTTAATAACCCTCCCAAGTAATATTGATGGATATCAAAATGTGAGAACTGCTGATTAATTTTTAATGAAAATTAAGGTCCTACTGGATTTTTGCTACCATCTGTTAAGAGGAAGGTGTTACTAGTCTAAAGCAGATTATTTCAGGCTTTTTTTTTTTTTGGAGAAAAATATTGGCCTCCAGCAAAGTTCTTTGACAACCATCTACAGCTTAATATTTAAAATAATCAATCAATGCAAAATACTAATGTATTATTATTATTATTATTATTATTTTTTTTTTTTACTTCTTTGTCTTTTTTTTTTTTTGCGGGTCTGGTGATGGAACCCAGGGACATTTAACCTCGGAGCTACATTTCCTGCCCTATTTTTTATTCTTGATTTTGAAACCAGGTCTCACTGAGTTGCAGAGGGCCTCACTAAGTAGCTGAGGCTGTCAGTGAACCGTGATCCTCAGGTTTCAGCCTCCCAAATGCTGGATTACAAGTGTGCACCACCATGCCCGGCTAATAATAAGGTTTTAGATTAGACTTTTGGTCATCTAGCTGTGGTCCAGGATTTGAACCAAACATATCTGAAAATGTCCAAACAAGACAGTGGCGGAACAGGCCTGGAGGACAAGTATCTTTCATCAGATAGGATTATTGTTTATTGACTTGTGCTTCTGCCAGAGAAGCTGCTATTCTCACATTATGAAACTGAAAGGCCCCCAGATTTGAGTATCAGTTCCAGACCCATGTTAGAAGATGAGAAATAAACAAAGAGCCTCAGTAACTGGAAAGTACAGCAAGTAGAAACATGGGCAATCTCATCATACTAAGAAGACAAAAAGGCAGAATTTGAGGCTAAAAGGGCAAGTAGAGCATAAAGGTTTATAAAGGAAGAGAAAATCAGATAGGTGAAGTCAAAACTCTACTTTTCTTCTAAGGGCATCTATGCAAGTTATGGGCTGCTGAAAAGAAAATATAAAAGTTATTAATTTGTTTAAATACTTGTGATTGAATCTAGAAGCATCTTACTTTCGAGTCTTGTCCCTAGCCCTTTTATTTTTATTTTGAAAAAGGGTCTCATTAAGTTACTGAAGGTCTCCCTAAATTTCTGAGGTTGGCCTCAAATATGGAATATTCTATCTCAGCCTCCTAAGTACTTGGGTTACAAGTGAGTACCAAAATACCCAACAAGGAAACTTTTGAAAAAGTACTGAAAGACAGAAGGAAGAGTTTGGCAGACATGCAAAGTAAAAGTGAAAACAAATTGAAATTCACAAAACAACAAGGATGGGTTTCAGTAATTACATCAACTTCTAGTTGAAAAAACAGAAAGCTACTAAAATTTGGGGAAAGAATAAATAGATCAAGACGTAACTCCAATTCAATCATGATTCAACTCATTTTCAGATTAGAGCATGGTCTTCTATGCACGCTGTTCTTCAAGGAGATGTTGAGTCAGGACAGGAAAACTGTACTGCTACTTAGAACCTATATAATTTTTGGATATGTCTTTCAGTGAATTAAAATTACTAAGCAAACCAAAAAAACAAAACTAGAAGACCAAATAAATAATATAAACAGACACACAGATGGTTCAGACAGTTGTCAAAAATACAATCAATAACAAATGTTGATGAGAATGTTGGAGAATAGGAACTCTTTTTGTATTCTTTATTTTGAAATAGGGTCTCACTAAGTTGCAATCGGTCTCACTAAGTAGCTGAGGCTTTCACCAAACCGCGATTCTCTGGTCTCAGCCTCTCGAATGCTGGGATTACAAGCATGCGCCACCACGCCAAGCTAGGAACTCTAATAGACTGATGGTAGAATTGTAAATTAGTACAACCACTAATGAGATCAGTTTGAAGGTTCCTCAAAATAATAAAACTGAAACCACCATATGATCAGCTATTAACACTCTTTGTTATCATTCCAAAATGATTAAAGTTAGAAACTATAATAATATATGTATATCTATGAGTACAACTCGTAATAGCCAAATTATGGAATCAAACCTCATGTTCATCAAAAGATGAATCCTATATCTAAACAATAGAGTTTTAGTCAGCTATAAATAATATAATTATGTCATTTTCAGAGAAATGAATGGAACTAGTAATATTATTTTAATTATTATGCTAATCTGATTAGGCAGTCTTAAAAAGTAAAGGATTGTATTTTTTTTAATATGTGGAAGCTAGACATAAAATAGAAAATATAAAGGACTTTAAAAAATGCAGAAAGAGACCTGGGACATTGTGGAAATGGATTGGGAGAGAGAGTTAAGGAGGGGGAAAGAGAGGATTGAAGAAGGAAATAATTAAATAATACTATGGCAATAAGTGAAGGTATTAGTATCAATTTCATTAACATGTAAGAAGGGAGGAGGGGAAATAGGGTGGAATGTGGGAAGAAACATAACAAGAACAATGTGCTTATATGCTTCTATCACATAGATCCACACTATGATGATAATTATTATGCACTAATAAATAATTAAAACTAAGAGACTAAAAAATGAAACATTTTGCTGGGTGTGGTGGTGCATGCTTGTAATCCCAGCATTTGGGAGGCTGAGACAGGAGGATCTGGGATCACGGCCAGCTTCAGCTACTACTTAGTGAGGTCCTTTATAACTCAGTGAGATCCTGTTTTAAAATAAAGAATAAAAAAATAGGTCTGGGGATGTAGCTCGAAGTTAGAATTCCCCTGGGTTTCATCCCTGTATAAATAAATAAATAAATAAATAAATAAATAAATAAACCATTTAAACAGTAAAACTAAAATGTATAAAAAGTCAAAATTTCAGAACTCAAATAAAATGTAGTCACTAAATAAATGGTTTTAACAGAAGATTGAACAGAGTGAAATAAAGAATTATCTAAATAAAAAATCAAAAGGAGATATCCAATATATAACAAGTAGAGAGAAAAAAATATACAGAAAACAAAGGAGACATATGGTACAATATCAGAAGTTAGTATATGTATTACAGGAGTCCCCAAATAATGGAATGAGAAAACATGGAAAAAATAATATACAATGTGAGAATGGCCATAATTTTCTCAAATGGATGAAATATATCAAGCCACAGTGTCAAGATATTCTATGAAATCCAGTCAGATAAATCAAAAAGAAATTATGATGTAGTAAGACTGCTGAAACCAAAGTTAAAGAATAAATCTTGAAAATAGGAGGAGATATTGAGGTACATTTCCTTCAAAAGAGCAATAAGACTGACAGCTGGAACATTTTCATTAAAGTGATGGAAGTAAAAAAAAACAACTGAAGTAAATCATTAAAGTGTAAAACAAAACACCTTTTACCTCAAACATTTATATCAAGAAAAAAATATATCCTGACATGATGGCATTTTCAGACAAGTAAACCTGAGAATCTTATTGTCAGTCAGCACAATGACATTCTAATAATGTAGTTTGAGTTTTTAATATATTAAAAGAGCAATTCAATAAGGCAACAATGAACTGCAAGGAAGAATGAAGATCAAAAAGAAAGGTAAATGTAGAGTAAATAAAAGTATATATAATATATATATATGTATATGTATATTTATATATTCATATGCATAGTAAAAGTAAAAATATGTAGATAGAAAAAAAATAGATAAACATATATATATATATGTTCTCTCTATTAATCTATCTATATATTAATAATAATGAATATATTAATTATCTATATATTAAATCGAGAGAGAGAGAGAGAGAAAGAGAGAAGTGAGAAGACTTGAGATTGCGAGACTACAGATGTCACGAGAGAATCGGCATGCTATAAAACATCAGTGCCTCTGCTCCACCACATGACTCAGCCAGCTGATCAGGACTATGAACAACTCTTCAGACACATGGCCCTTGGGTACCTTCCCCAAAGGCCAGCTGACTCCCCGAAGGGTGCTGGGTCTGAATAAAGCAGTGGTCTGATAACCCAGTTGGTGTTTTTACCTTCCTCCTAAACTCCCTAACTCTATTTTTATTCTTTCAATATCTTTATAGCAAACATTAACAGACTTATGTGTTAACTGAACTTATGTGTTATCATCTGAACTGGAAAAAAATACAACTTGCCAAAACAGAAAAAAGAAGAAATAGAAAATAAGAATAATCCTATATCAACTAAAAAAAAAAAATAACACTGCAATTAAAAACCTTTGGATAAAGAAAACTCCAGGTCCATTATCCACATGGTTTAAATGACAGAATGACAGATTTGCAGATTTGTTCATATATATATATATATATATTTTTTTTTTTTTTAGGTATTGGGGATGGAACCCAGGGGGCATTCTACCTCTGGGCTACATCTCCAGCCCTAGTTTTTAATCTTTTTATTTGTTATTTTTATTTATTTATCTGTTTATTTATTTTTGTGGGTTTGAGGATGGAACCCAGGGGCAATTGACCTCCCAGCTACACCCCTTGCCCTATGCTATATCCTCTGCCATATTTTTTTTCTTTATTTTGAAACAGGGTCTCACTGAGTTACAAAGGGCCTCTCAGTAGATAAGGCTGTCTGGAACCACAGTCCTCAGGTCTCTGCCTCCCAAATGCTGGGATTAAAAGTGTACGCCACTACATCTGGCCACTGACCACATATTTAAAGAAAATATTCTGTGGAGTTTCATGGAGTTAGAGACTAGATAAGGACAAAGCCCTTCCATAACAATGCTACTCCTCCACTATACCCACAAGCCTTGACTCCTCTCCCTACTTAGGACCCTCGTATTGATTCCCAGCTCTTGAGCATGCTCTCTATCCTTTGCTCACCTAAGTCATCATCAGCAATTTATCTCATGTAAAGAAAATTGCTTTGCTCAAAGTTATACCTTGTTCTTTTTATAACCCAAGCATAATTATTATTTAATGTGAAAGTAAAATGCCCTGTCGCTCTTGCATCAATTCAAAATATATGTAGCCCTCATTTTCTCCACAATGTCCTTAATTGTATCAGAAAAAAAAATGCTTCTTTTAAGAATATAGGAACAAATCCCATAGATTGAGGGAGTATATTGAATGATCTGATGAATACTTTTTTTAACTTCAATTGAATAAGCTAACCACAAATCTCCAATACCTATCTACACACCATTTCCAGACACTTGCACTATATCTGTTCTGAAAATTGGTGTTTACATTATCCCAAACTACTATTTATTCTCTTCTCTTCCCTCAAATCTCTCAAAAGTGCTTCTTCTTCACCTAAAATTGCACCCAATTTTTCCCAGAGAAACACAATGAAATAAAAATAATATTGCTTCTTTAGTCAACACTAATTTCATAACTTCTTGAATCCAAGTAAAATTTCCTTTTTTAAAGAAATGAAATGTATTAAAATCCATCTTAAACCATTCTTTAGTGATTGAAATCTTCTTGGATTCCAAGTTTTTTATGGAACTCATTCTTAAAATAATCTCCATCTTTGTTTTCTTTTTATACAGCATAATAAATCCTCTACTTTTTATTGGGTTGATCCAAATTGATAAGAAGATTTCAACCACTTTAAGAAAAAATGAATGAGAAAACATTTGATGCAATATTTTCCTTAAAGTATTGTCAAAATTCTGTTTCCCCTCATCTCAAAATCCCCCCACAGGTTTTATATATTTAGTCTTCATTTCTTCTCTTTCATCCTTTCTTCATCCTATTCTAGTGAAACTTTTGATCTAGTCATAACCACTGACAACACTCATTTCTTTATTGTTTATACATTAAATATGCTCATATTTAATTTGACTACAGATTAAAAACAATGCCATCTTAATTTTATTTTATTTTATTTTTATTATTTATTTATTTATTTATTTATCTTGGTCTGGGGATGGAACCCAGGGGAATTATACACCCCCAGCACTATTTTATTATTTCTTTTGAAACAGGGCCTCACTATACATTACTGACCATAGATTAAACCCAATGTCATCTTATTTTGTTTTATTTTATTTTAATTTTTATTCTTTGTCGTACTGGGGATGGAAGTCAGGGGCATTTTACACTTCCAGCCTTATTTTATTCTTTATTTTGAAATGGGGTCTCATTAAGTTTCGAAGGGCCTCACAAGTTGCAGAGGCTGGCCATAAACCTAAGATCCTCCTGCCTGCCTCCCAAGTAATGGGATTACAAGGGTGTGCTACCGCACCTGGTTTTATCTTATTTTTCTACAGCATTTACAACAGGACAGATTTCACTCCTGTTTTGCTCTGAGCAGATTTTAATCATGAAAACAATCAAAACACAGTTTTAGTCCTTTCAAAAATGTTCATTACAACCATGACCAAGACAGGCTTTTTAACATAATAGCATAGTATTTTACAGCAACTTGTGATGTTTTAAGGCAGAGAGAGAGATGTATAGGTAGATAATAGATAGATAGATACATGATAAATAGAACGAACAACCTGGAAAGCAGGTTGAGCAGTCCATTTACCACAAAGCTTAGCTGGCTGTGTCAGAATCTCAGAACCAGGTCAGTTTGAGTCTGGCCCATCTCTTCAAGTCTGACCTTAACCAGAGATCAAAGAGAATAGAAGGTGAAGACTAGTCCAACAAGTATCGGGATATTTGGACGGGGTTAGTGTTTGCCATATTGGTGGTCCAATATGGCAAAATGGCAAGATTCCCTGGAGGGAAGAAGCTATTGGTTTTCAGCCTCAAGCATAGTCATTACAATTCTCAAGTTTCTAAGAACTCCAGTTGATTGTCAAGGCATTACAGCTGGATGGCCGGCATTGCACCTGCTCATATTTAGGCTTTGCACCTGGCGCTTGGTGCCTGTATGCAGTTGCCCCTGATATCCTGGATGTATTTTGCCATGCCTATGTGTGTTGCAAGAGTTATGCTTGTGAACTGCAAATCATGTGTGAGCCTCATCCAGGTGTGCTTTGGGAGTTAAGTCCCTCTTCAGCTCTAATGTAGCCCTTTAAAAAAATATATATATAGCTGGGCGTGGTGGCGCACGCTTGTAAGCTTCCCGCTTGGGAGGCAGAGACAGGAGAATCACGCAGGTTTGGAGCCAGCTGCGCTGGCTTAAGAGACCCTGTTTCCAAATTTATAAAAAGTATAAAAATAGGTCTGGGAGTATAACCCAGAGGTAGAAGGGTTTCCAGGAACCCCAGTACCACCAAATATATGTATATTGTATATATGTATATGTGTATATGTGTATGTATACACACACTCTCTCTCTCTCTCTCTTTCTCTCTCTCTCTCCCTCTCTCTCCCTCTCTCTCTCTTTCTCTCTCTCTCTCTCTCTCTCTCTCTCTCTCTCTCTCTCTATATATATATATATATATATATATATATATATATATATAATTATCCTTGGCTGGTTTTCATTCTATCTTTCAGGCCACTGTTTTCAGTCATTCTATAGACTTATCTTTCTCTTTTGAAGGCCTATGTACCCAAGATTATATGCATGTATATTCATATATATGTGAATATGAATATATATATATATATATATCCTCAGAACACTCTCCTCTCTAGCTTCCTTCTCTTGGTTAATGTTAAGTACCATATACCATAGGTGGAATTATTACTTATTCTCTAATAATCTAACCTTTGAATTTCACAAATATCCCAAACTCATATATTCAATTGCAATGTTTAATATGTACAAATCATATTGAAATTTATTATGACAAATATAAGCACTGTTTTTTACCCATAAAGTGCTAAGCCTCAATCCTACTCATCTCAGCAATGAGCACCTGTGACTGATCCAGTCTCTGAATTATACAATTTAGGACTTATCTTCAATATATCTCTTTCTCTGACACTTTATTTTCAGCACATTATTAATTATGATTTGCTCTGCCTCAGTTATGTGCCTGAACTCCAAACCCTTTTTTAAATACCCTCATTGTTAAAAATCTTAGTCCAAAATGTAACACCTCTTTTCTAAGCTGCTGGCTTACCTTTTACTTTATTCTAACTGGACTACCTTTTACTTTATTTTTGATTTGGCCAACATGTCAACATCAATCCCAACTACTCTCACACTTTTCTTTCTATCCTTGAACAATCCAGACCTACTCTTACATCAAGATTTTTAAATATGCTCTTTCTTCTGTTTGAATATTCTTTCCCCAGAAATCATTCTCTGTCACATTATTGTGTTTTACTTCTTATCAGATTTAGAAATTAGCATTAAAATAGTAAAAAGAAAAGCTGTGTTAGCACTCTATCCATTCACATTGAAATGCAAATGCCGCAGGGGCCCAGAAGTTAGGAGTGCATAGCTCATTGATTAAATATGCTCTTCCTTGCTTTCCACTCTATCTTCATTTTCTAGAAAAATTCCAGGCACATGAGTCACCCTTAATAAATGCTTGTTAGTTAGCTGAATAATTAATTTGTATGAGAGATCAAGAAACACTTCTAAGATGTTATATTAAGCTAAGTCTTCAAAAGTTAGTAGGTGTAACCCAAAGACCAGAAGAGACTTGAAACAGAGAAACAGAATTTGCAAGGACATAGAGGAAATTATCATTATCATCAGAATTTAAAAAGTGTATATTATGTAGTTTTTATTTCCAAATTTCTTCATACAAGTTATGAAAAATTAAATTTTGAATTAGAGTAAAGCTACCAGATTGCAAATTATTGTGAAATGCAATTTTAAATGACCAGCTCATTGTACAACAATTTTATAAAATTATTGTGTCTAAGATAAGTTGATATTTGCCGAGCACATTTTCTAAAATATGTACAAATTCTTTGTAGAAATATACTTTTAGTAACACCCTTAAACTGATAGTAGACACCATTCCTGATTATACTATAGATGCTGGACTTATTGGCTTAAATTCAAAGTTGTATATTAAATCAATAATCTATTCATCAACCTAACCTCATTTTGACAACAAAAACATCATCTACTCTGCTGCCAAGAAACTGACTTAATCTCATTTGTATCAGGGTATCCTTTTAATTAGCCTTCTATCTAGATGAATGCTTGTGACCAAGGTAGATAAATACTGCAAGCTTTCTCCTTAAGGCCATAACACTTTGAGAATGCATTTTTAAGTCAATGTGTCCTAGTAAAACAAGGCTGATTGCTTGAGCAGATGGACTCATTTTGGTTTATTCATTTGTCCTTATCCATAGAATCCTATTTCATGTCTTTTTGAATCAAACCTACCAATGACTTCCCAGCATACTTGGAACACCCTCCATATTCTTTCCCTGGCCTTTAATGCCCAATGTCATCTTCCCATTAATTATTGGAAACCTTCACCTGGGTCCTTCTTGCTTTCTTAATGTTCTTAAAGTACCTCATAGCCCAGCGCCTTTTTACTCCCTCTGTATATGCACTTTCCCCATATATTCATAGAGCCTACTTATTTATTTTTATCTTTTATTTTAATTAAATTTTATACTTTTATTGGTGCATTGTAAGTATATATAATAGTGAAGTCCAAAGTGATACAAACATACATGTACACAGACAGCACTTGGTGTGTTTCCTTTATTTTATTCAAACCTCAACCGCAGTATCATCTTTTCAGAGACACCTTTGCCAACCACTCTATTTTAAATGGATTTTTTTTGTTTCTTCCCAGAATTATTTATATTGATTTATTTTTTTCTTAGAGTTTATCATAAGTTGATACTGTATATGTTTGATTTTTATTTTTCATCTATTTTATACTGAAATATAAATTACACGATGAAGACCCTCTACTTTGTAAACACTTCAGACCAGTGTTTGAAATATTGTCTTTGAGCCAGGTATGGTGGCATATATCTGAAATCCCAGTATGTGGGGGCTAAGACAGGAGGATCACAAGGATCACAGGTTTGAGACTAGCCTCAGCAGCTTAGCAAGATTCTGTTTCAAAATAAAAAATTAAAAAGGTTGGGAGATAACTCAGATACAGAAGACTTCTGTATTCAATTCCCAGTAAAACACACACACACACACACACACACACACACACACACACACACTGCTTTGCACATAGTAGGGATTCAGTACGTAAGTGATGAAAGAATGAGTGAAGTCAACAATTGACAGAAAAATACTCTTGAGTGATGTAGCGCATTAATGAAGATGGTTTTACTAAATGAAGCACAGGAACATTAAAAATGGCTGGGAAAGAACAATATGCTGCCGTACATGGAAAGGGTTCTTTGACCTTTCTCAGAACAGAAACTGTCAAAGTTTAGGAGCAACTTCACTCAGTCTGGCTAAAAATGTTTACTTTTTCTATCATTTGAGGAAGGACATCTACAGTGTTCAGTTTATTCCTTTACCGAGTGATATTATATATTTACTTCATTTTTGGTATTTATCCTATTTCTAAATTTTATTTGAATTCTTTATTTGTGGGGGCAGTACTTGTTATTGTACTGAAAGATGCTCTACCGCTGAAATAAATTCCCATATATTTTAATTTTTTAAACCATACTTGGAACGACCATATTCTTTTTCTGGCTTATAATTTTCCAACTTTATTTTTTGATACAGGGTTTTCCTAAATTATCAAGCTGAACTGAAAATCAATCCTCATACCTCAGCCTTCAGAGTAGCTAGGATTACAAGTGTGGACCATTGAGCCTGGCTGGGGGTCTAAATTTGGTTCATAAAACAATATCTGTCTTTATATTTATATTTAATTATATGCCATAATTAATGCTATATTCTTTTATTTTAAAACTCCTAGAAGACAAAATATATCTGAAAAAGATTTTAAGGCAAAAAATATATCTATATACACACATTTTAGATATTTTATTTTTATTTTAATGGCATGGTACAATAATTTTCAAGATATTTATGGTATTTTAAAATAATTTTTAAGACATTTGGTTCATTAATGTCTATACAACTCTTTAAATTTATTAAAGATTAGTAAATTAGACATAAGTCAATTTTATGCTATACGATTCATTGACAAATTTTTATAAATAAATATTCATGCTTTTTATTATGTTAACATGCTGAAAATTTTTTCCTGAATCTTGTGGAAAATTAGATTGCTTATACACATACATAAAAATACACAGATACATGCACACATTCACACACACATATGTATATATATATATATATATATACATATACATACACAGAGAAACATATATATATATACATAAATATATATATATTTATACACACACACACACACACACATATATATATATATATATATATATATATATATATATATATATATTCCCCAAAAGTCTGTCAAAACACGTTTTTTACTACTGTGTGAAGTGTGCTAGAAATTGGAAAGTTGTATTTGTGAAGTTCAAGTTTCATCTATATGGTTTTAACTCTATTCAGTGAGCTGTGTTCTAGCTAAGATAATCTGGATTTCAAAGAAAACTTTTAAACTACCCCAACATAGGTTCTACTTCTTTCTGCTGATATTCTCTTCAGACTACCTTCTTCTCTTTATATACCAGTAAGCTGTGTGCCCTAATCTGGCATTCCTAGCCCTCAACTAATTTGCAGTTGTCACTAATTTAAAATTCTCAGTATAAAGGATTTTACTGATCCCTGACTACAGGAGGAGGAAACAGAGGCACCTTAAGTAACTCCTCCAAACCCAATCAGTTTGTGTCTGTGTCCCGTGGCTTCTGTGTCTGCCTAGGTAACACTTTCAGCAGAGGGAAGTTTGGGGGGTTGACAGATAACTCCAAATGTGTCTAAGAATAAATAAAATATATCAGAGTTTAAAATATCTTTAGGTATAGTATAGAAATTTCCCCTCAATCAACATGGACTAAGTTTACATAAGGAAGAGAGTATTAGTAATGATCTGGTTTATTAAACCAATGGAAAATTCAATGAGAGAAGGAAAAAAAAACTTTCATCACTGTAGCTGAAAAGGATTTTAAAACCCTCAATTTTTTTCTGGCAATTATTTCACATTTTTATAGCCTAATATTAATATTTATATAATCTGAGCCACTTTTGCACATTTGCTTGTTGCAAACTGGCTCATTTAAAAATGATTTCTAGTATATTACCATGATGCAAGTTAATGTCAAAAAAAAACACGAGGAAAGAAATCACTGCCTCAGAAAAAGGAGTGCTTTAGATAATAATCAGTATAACAAAGAAAAAAAAAAAAACCTCAAGAATAAAATATACACTTAGAGCTGAAGACATAAAAAACAGGACAGAAACTGGGCGTGGTGGCTCATGCTTGTAATCCCAGCATTCAGGAGGCTGGGACAGGAAAATCACCGTTTGTGGGCAGCCTCGGCTACTTATTGAGGCCCTTTGCAACTCAGCAAGAACTTGCTTTAAAATAAAGAATAAATAATTGAGCTGGGAGTATAGCTTAAAGGTAGAATGTCCCTGGGTTTCATCCCCAATACCAAAATAAATAAATAAATAAATAAATAAATAAATAAATAAATAAATAAATAATATAGGAAAGAGGAAAGAAAAGTGATGATCTTAGGAAGGAGATAGATTATAGTGAAGGACATTAGAATGAGACCTATGAAAAATGACCTTGAGAATTCTTTACGTCCAATATGAATACTTTAAATGAGAACTCTGAGCTTGTGCATTGTCTAGATATTTTCCAGAAATGTAATAGGTTCCTTCCTTCTTCTTCTTTAGCATCCTAATCTCCTTTTTATATATTTGTGACTGATTTTGTTTTAGTATTGAAAAATTGAAAAATGCATGTTTGAAAAGTTAAATAATCTAAGTAAAATTTAAAATTAATTCTGAAATTGATCTACTAGAAACATTTTGCAATATTCATCTTTCTTTCTGAACAGGTGCTCACAGATTGAAGTGTTAGGGAAGTCATTTTAAAATGCTGTTTTATTTTGGCTTGAGCAAAATGGTAGGTGATAACTGAGCATCATCAGAATTTAGACAGACATATAACCAGAAGTTCTGCTCCCTAAGATTGTGGCTTTGCCCCATTTAGTCTTTCAAGCCCACATTTCCCCAGTTGTAAAAACAGTCAGTAACACAAAACCCAAACATGAATTGAGAATTAAATAGATAATGTATATGTGAAAGAGTTCTTAATTGATATGAAGGGCTAAAGATTAATTATTTATCACATGTAATTGTCAGGTCATTTGTTTTATTATAATCTGAGATGAGAAAATACTAAACTTTTATCAAGGAGAAATAAAGCTATTAATTTATATATGTAAAATAATTTCAATTAAATACATACAGCATTTAAAATTAAAAAAAATAAAAATAAAAGAGACTTTTCAATAATAATGGAGTTTGGGGGGTATAAGCAATTGATTAGCTCACTAACACAATAAATGGCAAAAAGATTTCTAATAAAGTAAAGCTTTAATTTTAAGCAACCTCAATTTTTGAGTCAACGTTTTAGTAAAGATTAAGATCTACTTTTTAATGATTTGAAAAATGACTAAACCACAAATTTTAAATTTTGACAATATCAGATTACAGGCATGTTTACTATGGCTCAGACATTGTTCTGAGTTCTTTGATGTTTAATCAATTAGCTTCTGCTGCATAAAAAATAACTCTCAAGTTTTATGCCTTAAGTAATCAAACAATGTATGTAGTCCATGATTCTGTAAGTTAAAAACTTGAGGTGGGTTCAGCTGGAAGGTTCTTGTTTTAGCTTCCCTGAGAGGTTCACTCCAATGTCTCTCTCTCTCTCTCTCTCTCTCTCTCTCTCTCTCTTTATTAAAAACTATTTCACACTAGTTAGTCTTTAGCTATTTTATAGATAACCAAATATTCCAGGAGGCAAACTATTGTATTAAAAAAAATTCTGAAGTAAAAGCTGACTTTTAAAAAGTTCATCTCAAATAATCATCAAGTAGAAAACGTCAGTTTCAAAGCCTCCTCAGAGATTTGAAAGTAAAATTATTCCTAAAATTTTAAAATCTGGCATTTACTAAAGTAAAAATGAAAAGAAAATCTCAAGTCTCACAGCTTGCCATATGTCATTTAGTTAGGGATTATTGCCATCAGCCATCTTGGATTATTGATTGTAAAATTAAAACACCATTTGACAATCTTCTTAGCAAAGAGTTTTATCTTACTGTCTTGTGTGAGTCATTTTAACATTTACTATTTATTCTAAATTTTTATTGACATATCCTTGAGGATATCTCTCAAAGTGAGAATTTATATATAAAATGAGAGTACATGGAAATATGAATAGGGCTGAGAAAAAATGTCAAAAAATATTAGAACTTATTGTTACAAAAGACCTTTCACTTATTATTTTCTATTCACTGACTTTTCTGTTTATAAAAATAATATAAAAACATAAAGGCATTGTCTTGAATGACTACAAAAGTAGAACGACTTTTACCAATTATAATTTAATTAACACAGATTCATAATTATAGAAAACCAAGATTTATCGAGTGCTTGTTTCTAGCTATGTAGGTAAGCCTTTCTCTACATAATAACAAGAATGAAAATATTTACATGTTTTTATTTATAAATTTAAGTTCATTTACTTTTATGTAATTTGTAATTGATATTGTTTTATGCACTATTTTCTTATAATATGTGGCTGGATGTCTATAATTTATTACTGACCACTTATCTAAGTTACTATTGATAGGGCAGAGTTATCTAAAACATATTTTATCCCATAGAATGGTACATTACTAATAATTTTTAAACATGATCACCTTCAAAATTAATTATGAAGCTATAAAAGGAGCAGGGAAATAATTTTTATTCTTGTGTTTACCCTTCTTATAAAATGCTTGTTTATTTAATAACAGCACCAAAAAAGCATGAAAACTTCACACGGTGTGCAGATAGATCTTCATACCAATATAATCCTTTGGTCAGTTACTATGAGTTTAAGGGACTCCAGTAGAAGGAGAAAGGGAAAGAATTGACAATGAATTGTTTCATGATACCCTGTGGGCTCCTCGGGGATTCTGTCACTAATCTTTGCAGCAGTGTAATTCTACTGAGTTTCTTCTGAAGTAGAGGGAAACATTCAGTACCTCAGAAGACGTAAAGGGATTAAAGTGAAGTGGAATATGACAACTTACAGTGAAAGGAAAGTAAAATCACCGTGACAGTTCTTTCATTATTCAACAGATTCTTTGACTGCTTTAAGTCAGGAGGTCTTTTGGTACATAATGCAAATCAGTAGCAGTGGGGGAATCTGAAGTTTCCAAAATCAAACCTGCAATTATTGTTATTTCAAACGGAGTGATTTTCTAATGTACAAAGAGGCATCTTAAGAATGCAGTATAATCACCAGGAGTCATTTAATGAGACACATGTAACCTGACTATTGATTTATGACCAGTAATCAGGGCTCCATAGTATTGAAATATTTAAAAAGCAGAATAGTCAGACCATTACTATGGAATAATGGAAAATTAAGAGTACATTTACAGGTGTAAAATGTAATATTCTATAGTATAGTGACAAAATTTAATTTTTTATGTTAAAAGGAGATACAGAATAATAATAAATAATGCATTCAGGGAAAAGGGGGAAGGGTGAGATAATGGATTTAAAGAAAACATAATAAATTAAAAATAAGAAACAAAAAGAGAGAAACAATTTGTCGATTCTTAATGTGGAAAACGATCCATGACATACACACACACAAAAAAAAAAAAAATTAGAAGACAATTGTTCCCACACTAATCTTAGTTTACTTCTTGCCATTCCCATTCTATTTACCAGTTAAGACCTAGAAAGAAAAAAACATTCTTCAGAACTACAAAAGACTTTTGTCATATATTTTAAAGGATTTATATATTTATTTATTTTTTAAATTTTATTTTTATGTAGAACATATTGAGAATGGCATACATTCAGACTGTGCTTGGTGCCCTCTAACCCTTCTCCTTCCCCTTCTCACCCTCCAACAATGAGTGTCCAGGTTAACCATGCTATATTCATACTTTTACACATATTTAGATGTAGCTCCTTCATTAATCAACCTCAGCCTTCTTCCTCCCCTACTCTTCCATTCTAGCTTTGCTGAGGCTTCCCCTCCATTATCTGGAGTCCCTCTGGTATTCCTAATACTCCCTAATTTTGGCATATTAGAGAAAACATATATCCCTTCTCTTTCTGTGCCTGGCTGATCTCACTTAACATAATATTCTCCAGGTCTTTCCATCTTGTTGCAAATTAACATGCAAATTAAAAAAATTAAATTTTGTTTTTTATAGCTGAGTAGAATTCCATTGTGTGTATTTCCCATAATTTTGCAATCCATTCATTTCTTGATGAAGACCTAGATTGGTTCCATATTTTGACTATCACAAGTTGTGCTGCTATAAAAATAGGTATGCATATGTTACTATAGTTCTCTGATTTCAACCCCTTTGGACACATACCCAAGAGTGGTATAGCCAGATCATATGGAGGATCTATTTCCAGTTTTTTAAGGAA
Organism: Muscardinus avellanarius; assembly: GCF_963383645.1. Classification (NCBI taxonomy): domain Eukaryota; kingdom Metazoa; phylum Chordata; class Mammalia; order Rodentia; family Gliridae; genus Muscardinus; species Muscardinus avellanarius. The sequence continues at coordinate 55,757,604 of NC_137789.1, read as the reverse complement.
TCTCTACACTGATCTTCATAGTGGCCAAACTAGTTTGTACTTTCATCAACAGTGGGTAAGATCAGAAATAAGGGGAAAAATAAATAAATTTCTGGAATTAAATGAAAATGAGACAAACTTACCAAAATGTATGGGACACTTTGAAGGCAGTATTAAGAGGAAAGTTTAGAGCACTGAGTGCCCACATAGGAACAGTTACCAGGTAACCTAATGACACATCTCATGGACCTACAAAGACTGCAACAGTCTAATTCCAAAGCCAGCAGAAGGCAGGGAATTATTAAAATCAGAGCAGAAATAAATGAAATAGAGAAGAAGAAGAACAACAACAACAACAAAAACAAAAATAATTCAAAAGATCAACAAAACAAAAAGCTGGTTCTTTGAAAAGATTAATAAGATTGACAAATCCTTGGCCAAACTAACCAAAAGAAAGAATCAACTCAAATTATTTAAATCAGAAATGAAAAAGGAGACATCACCACAGACAATGAGAAAATTCAAAGGATTATCAGAAGATATTTTGAAAATTTATACTTCAATAGACTAGAAAACATGGAAGAAATCGATAAATTTCTAAGCACATATAGCCTACCTAATCAGAACCAAGAGGACATAGCAAGCCCAAACCAACCAATAGCAAGCAAAGCAATAGAAACAGCAATAAAAATTCTGCCATCAAAGAAAAGCCCAGATGGGTTTCCAGCTGAGTTCTATAAAACCTTCAGTGAAGAACTAATTCCAGTACTTCACAACTTGTTCTGGAAAATTAAAGTACTTATATATTTAACCAAAATGTTATTTGTGTTTCAGTCAATGTTAATTTACAGTTACCTTAATATTTACTTTCCATTTTTTTTTTCCATTCTTTTTTTTCTCTTGAATTTAATGTTTCCTCCTGGGACCATTTGCCTTTTGTTTGTGGAAGAAAAAAAAATCTGATAGCTCACTTTTGTTTTTCATAAGTTTTTATTTTTACTTAGTGCTTAAAAACTATTGAATATTTTTATTAGAATCACAATGCCATTGCATTATTGGTTAAACATATAATAATTACAGTGTAGTTTCACCAAATACTTACTGATGTGTTTGTCTCAAAAATATCACACATACTTATTTGAACATCTGTTTGATTTAGAGTAAAAATGCACTGTATTAGTTAGCTGACTAACTTTTGTTTTAAACTATGGCTGTTCTCCATCTTGATTTTCCTTACAATTTCTTTTATGAGGAATACATTTTATTTGTCCAAAAGAGGTTTCTTTGTCATAATGGAGGTGGAACCCAGGGTCTTTTCTACCTCTAGGCTATACTCCCAGATCTATTTTATATTTTATTTGGAAACAGGATCTCACTCAGTTGCTGAGAGCCTCACTAAGTAGCTGAGGCTGGCTTCAAACCTGTGTGATCCTCCTGTCTCAGCCTCCCAAGCGCTGGGATTACAAGCATACACCACCACACCCGGCTTCAATAGGGTTTTGTATTGTTAATTTTGTTTATTGCATACTAAGAAAATGTACAAAAATATCCCCCATCCATTTTGCAACTTAAAAATTTTTACATGCATTTTGATTAGTCATATGCATATTTAGCATTACATTTATTTTTGTAAGACTATTTTATCAGTAGTATAAAATTATTCACTTGGAAGACACATAACTTCTCACAATGTTAGCATCGACTGATGAGTCATACCTATTAATGAATTTGAAGGTAAACATAAAGATTTTGTAATTCCCTTCCACTCATTTATCAATTTAAATCCTGTGGTAAAAACTTGCTATTTACTATTTTTTTAACAGAACAGAACAGATTATTAGAGAAATTGATACCCTTGTTTTGTTATTGGCAGACTTTAGCTCTTTAAAATTATGAAACCAAAATTTCTATTTTCTGGCTATTTGCTTGTCTTTTCTAGCTTTGACCAACAGCCAAAATTCAAGGTGTCCTTCTTCCATTTTCAAAGTTAGCAATATTAGGTTGAGTCCTTCTCAGGCCACAGTTTTTTTATCTTCTGGGCAATGGTTTTCTGCTTTTTAAAACTTATGTGATTAGATAGGGTTCACTCAGATAATCCAAGGTAATTTTTCCATCTCTAGTGCCAGTCCCATTTTTCCTGTATATATTATGGCATGGACATCTTTTGGAGAATGTTACACTATCTACTCCAAATTGAAAATATAGGTGCAAAAATTCTTAATAAAATGTTAACAGATGTAATAATTTATTATTTAAGAAATGTATTATATTATGTATAAGTGTAGTTTATGTCAAAAATTAAAAATCAGCTTAATCTTTAAAACAATTCTTGTATTTAGAAATATAAAGAGAAAAAATTATAATCTCAATAGATAAAGGAAAACAATTATACATTTAACATTCAGTCATTGTAGGAATACTAAGCAGAGAAGGACTAGAAGAAAATGTGTTCCTTTTCTTTTGCTGCCAGGAATAGAACTTAGGACCTTGGCTATTACGGAATTCTACCTTCAGTTTCTAGAAACTTATTTTGATTACTATAGGTTATTTATTTTTTAAAAAATGTTTAATATCTTAGTTAAAGACAAATAATAAATTTGACTCCTTAAAGTTGAAAGCATATGAAGATTATCTAATTTTCACCATTAAAATCAATGCAGTAGCACCAAAACAATAAAATTCATAGGGCTAAACCTAATATAATATAAACATAAGTATAATGAAAACTATACATACTTCTGGATGAAATAACAGATTCTCAGTTGAGGTTCTTGATAGTTTCCTTTGCTGTACAGAAGCTCTTCAGTTTAATGTAATCCCACATTGAATAAAATAAAAGAAAATCTGAACAAAAAAGTGCACCATGTTCACAAATCAGAAAATTTATTGACAGATGTAATGTCATGACAGAAGTAGAAATAGACGCACTAATTATAAAATATATTTGATCTTCTTATACTTTTATACTTCTATTTGTACATTGTAATTTTACATCATAGTGAGTTTCAAAGTTAACCAAAAAAAAAAAAAAACATAGACACAGGTCTTGGTATGTTTCCCTTCAGATGCAACAGGTCTTGGGTGTGTTTCCCTTTAGATGCAACCTCATTACCCACTGCTCCATAAACAGAATACTGAGGTTGCTAGTGATACCTTCATACAGGGTATAAATACACAGTGGAATTTTGCTCATCTATAAAGAATAAAATTATGTTGCTGGGCGTGGTGGTGCACGTTTGTAATACCCGCACTTGGGAGGCGAAGACAGGAGGATTTTGCTGGTTTAAAGCCAGCATCCCTGGCTTAAGAGACCCTGTTTCCAAATTTAAAATATATATATTTATAAAATAAGTCTGGGATTGTAGCCCGGAGATAGAAGTGTTTCCAGGAACCCCAGTACCACCAAAAAAAAAAAAAAAAAAAAAAAGAATAAAATTATGTCATTTGCAGGAAAATGAATGGAAAGAGAATATTATACTAGGCGAGATCAGCCAGTTTTAGAAATCAAGGGTCAAATGTATTTGACTTTTAGAAGATTTGTTGAGAAAATTAAGAGACAAATGACTAATATGTACATATATGCATATATGTATCCAGAATAGATAAAACCAAACTCAATAAGAAGAAAACATTCTTTTGTTAATCAAAGGAGATATTTATTTCTCATTCATGTAAAGTGCAATAAAAGGCTAAATGATTTTAGGGTAGAGATGGGTAAAGCTCTGCTCTCTCAAAAAATTCTATCTGAAATTTTGCAGACTTCTCCCAACTATATCTCCCAATGTCATGCTGGGGGTCAAGTCAGTGAATGAAAGCATTAGGATAAAAACCTCTCCAAATAAGAAATATAAGTACCAAATAAGTTCATGAAAGCTTATTGACATCATTAGTCATTAGAAAAATATAATCACAATACAATATCAATATATATCAATTAGAATGACTAAACCTAATGACTGCCTATATAAAGTATTTTCATGTAGGTGGAGCAACAAAAGCTCTCATATATTGTTCTTGATAATTCTAACTGATAAAGTCTTTGTGAGAAAGAAGTCTTTCTTATAATCTGAAAATGTTTAATCTATTACTCATGAATCCTACTTTTAGAGATTTACCCAGAGGAAATTAAAACATGTTTACACAAAAACTTGCTCTCAAATGTTCAAAGCAGTTTTATTTATAATAGTACAAAATTGGAACTAACTCAAATATCTATCAACTACTTATTGATTAAACAAATTGTATGTAATCATAGAGAGTATACTTTGCAACACTAAATGAGAAATCATAGTGATGAAAAGTACATGCCAAGGGAAGGAAAAGTGGAGTGAGTAAAAAAGACTATATGACAACTTTTGGGAAAGTTAAAGAAATATTTAGGGTCTTAAAGAGGTTGTGTTTTGCAAGACAACATACTCTGAACTTTCTGCTAGTGTAAGAAAAAAACAAACATATATGAAAATACCTGAGGTTAGCTTAGAATTTGTAAAACATTGAAAAGAAATTAGTAGCTAAAAAGATGGAATTCACCAAGCCTGATGGCACAGGACTGTAATCCCAGTACTTTGGAGGCTGCAACAGGAAGATTGCAGGTTCATGGTCAGCCTCAACAAACTAGTGAGACCAAAAAATAAAATAGAGTTTGGGCTGTACCTCAGAGGTAAAAAAATGCCCTTGGGTTCAATTCCCAGTTCCACATTAAACTAAGATAAAATAAAACATAAAAATAAAAAGGTAGGATTATATTATTAAAAGGTCTTACTAAATTTTACCAAGTGTTGTGTCCATGTATGTTTCTATCTCTGTATAATATATAACTATAATGCATCAATAAAAGTATAAAAAAGAAAAGAAACATCGTCATGTGGTACTTCATAAATATGTATAATTTTTATTGGTATATTGTAACCATAATATGTTATGTTTGTATGTATAACTTTAAATAAATTTTAAAAATAAAATATAAAAAGGGGAAAAATTATAGAAATTATGAAGAATATGTACTCTGAATAAAATCCCAACAATGAATTGATTTAAAAATAATATCTGAAAATTTTTAGTGTATTTTTATTGATTTATTGTAATTATACATCATAATAATGTCAGTGACATAAATATTCTGACACACAGCTGTTGCTATGTTTCCCCCTGGACCTCACCCCCTCCCCTTCCCATCCATGTTATTGAGATTGGTTTTCATAATTTTGTATATTTACAGAGCACTGAATCCAACCCCTAACTCCCTCCCTTAATCCCCTTCCACTATTTTGCTGGAATCTCTTTTAATTTAGCTAAAAATTCTTGTTTTCCCTATTTCTCTCCAGCTTCCATATATGAGAAAGTACATACAACCTTTCATGTTCTGAAATTGGCTAATATCATTTGGCATAATATTCTCTAGTTACAGTAATTTTTCTCTAAATGACATATTTTTATTTTGTCGCTAAGATTATATTGTGTACATATACTGTATTTTTATAATTCATTTATCTGTTGAGAGAAACCTATGTTGGTTCCGTAGTTGGGTATTGTGAATTATATTGCTATAAACATGGATATGCATGTATTATGATAGTATTTTGACTTCAATTCCTTTGGAAACATACTCAAGAGTGTCCTCTCTCAAAATTACTATGCTCCTGTATCAACCTCCAAGTACTGGGATTATAGGCCTTACCACTACACCTGGCCTTTTCTTATTTTTTAAATTCCTTTAAATGTATTTCACAATTTTATGCACTGACTTAGATCTCCATTAAACTGTGAAAGCACACATTCTCAATGATACGGAAAAGTACTAAATACTTCACAACTTTATGATGTTAGCTAAAGATGTGTGTGTGTGTGTGTGTGTGTGTGTGTGTGTGTGTGTGTGTAGTACTGTTGATGGAACCCAGGGACCTTCTACCTCTGGGCTACACTTCTGACCTATTTTATATTTTTATTTGAAAACGGTCTCACTAAGTTTCTGAGAGCCTCACTAAGTAGCTGAGGCTCACTTCGAACCTGTGAGATCCTCCCGTCGCAGCCTCCCAAGCACTGGGATTACAAGCCTGTGCCACCCATGCCTGGAAGCTATAGGTTTTTAAACACACTTAGCATTTTTTTCTAGGAAAATTTTATGCACATGAGCTGGGGGACCTTGACTAAGCCACTGGGAGATTTGCCATTGCATATACCATATCTGTATTCTCTTCTCACATCTTCACTTCCTCTCATTTTCTCTGAGCTCAAATAGTCAATTTAGCTTCTTATTTCTAGCCATAATTCCAGCCAACATGTCCATCAAATATTGCTTCACTAGTCTACTAAACCAGTCCTGACCACGCAGGAGTCCACTTTCTCTCAAGTAAATATAGAACTAATATTCATTGTGTGTTCTGTTCTGGTAGAAATATGTCCTATAGTATTGAGTTAATAGGTTTAAACGAGCATGTTGGGTTATTTGCACCATGGAAACTGGCAAATATTACAAATTATAGCATAAACATTTTAATAATTCATTTATTTTTGGACAGGCTCTCTTAAGCATTCACTAAAATATCAATGATTAAGCTTATTCTAAAATCCAATCAGATAACCCTTGGGTATATTCCTCTAACTCTTTTTAAATATTGCAGTTCCAATAAGAAAGAAATGCACACCCTAACCAAAGAAGTAAAAATAAAAGCAAGATCAAGGATATTACATAGAATTTTAATAAATGATCATCCCTCTAATAGAAAAGTTGTATTTGTTTTTTGCATTTAATTCATCTACAATAACTTCCTCCTTCCAATGGTTAGCTCTGGCAGGCAGTCAAATCAGAATGGTGACTTCTGGCAGGCAGCCAAATCAACCTGCACTTGATGTTTGAGGTGCTTGACAGATGACTCATCAATAGAATGTTACTGTGTTTTAAAGAGATTCCATCCATGTTTATGCAGATATCCCTAGAGTTAAGAATGTACATGACAACTACAGAATAAAAAGACACAACAGTGTATATGTAGAAATGGCTTTACCAATCATCAAATGTACTATTGTTTCTTGACTGCAAATGCCCTTGGTCCAATCCTTGTTATCCAAAGAGCCATATATCTCATGGAACACTTGTTATCCCTCACTGCCATAGAAATTTTTGTAAAAATTTTGTGAGCTTTAGTAATATCACAACATTTACAGAGAACATTATCTTTTCTTCCAAATTAGAAATGAAATATATTTAAATGCACTGAAGTGTTCTTAGGACTTTATTTTGAGAGTTTCTTATGCTATATCTGAATATATAATTTGTGAACAATGATTTCTCTAAGCTGCACTAGTGGCTGTAAGTCTTAGGATGTAGTGAGCTTCCTGGTAAATCAATTTGAGTTAGCTGTGCAGCACTGATTTGCAGCAGCATAATTCAGACTGACTTCTCCAAATAATACTCACTTTGACAACACTTTCAAAGTGGCAAGATAACTTGGAAAAGTATAAAATTGTCTTGAGATATCACATCCCCCAGCAGAATTCACAATACAGTTGCAAAACTGACAAAATATAACCTAAATTGTAATGTGATCTAGTAAAGCAGTTGATAGATTTTTCTCTGCACCAAAAATTGCTAACTCAAGGCCCAATAGAGAAACTAAGAAACTATAGCAACATAAGTGAAATCCCCCAACTCTGCAGGGGGAAAATGCCAAATGAAAGCAAGAGCAGTAATATTTTACAGTTTAGTCAAATACATAATGACACTTTAAAAAAATTACATGGGTGTCATAGAATTTTGGAGAAAGAGTATATGTGATTAGTTGAAACTTTGGAAATGTTTTACAAGTTGAATATTATTATTTGTATAAAGTTATTACAGTATTAATTTAACTGGGGGGGGAGTTGTTTAAGCATATGGATATTTAACCGTTATGTTGATTGAAGGATCCATAAAATTTACACTGCAATTCAAAATCATATGCATTGTTTTGTAAATAATATCTATTTAATCATAAAGAATGCTCATGTGATAAGGTATTACTATGTTACAGTCCTTTAGAAGACACTTGAAGTGTTTTCATTTATGTGATGGAAGAATAGTAGCATTTTGGGGATAATTTTGGAAAAAATAAATGTTCTCATGAGATGGAACATTATATATAAATGCCTTTGGCCCTCAGCTAACTTTGTATTTATTACAGTCTGATACTGCTTTGCATAGAAAGGCTTAATTTAAATTTCACTCACTATTGCCATTTATTTAGTTATTATTGACAGATATTTTATTGCTGTGCAACTGAAAATGCTTTGGTTGCTGATATAGACATACTTGAAGATGGATGTGCCTATATTTGCTAAAAATAATGCTACACACATAGTAGATCTTTAATAATGTTGATGGAGCCATTGATTAGATTCTTAAATCAGGACATGGATAATAATTAAAGTGAATTGTGAAACTCTAGAGATTTATCTAGTTTTGTAGAAAAGGCTAGTGATCATTGGAGCTACCATTCTCATCTGTATTTGTTGAAGCTTCAAAGGCAGATATTGATAACTGTCCTTAAATTTCATCTTACATAGGAATAATCAGCAACTTGGGATCTCTTGTGCTACAAGAGTGAAGGATGATTACACTTTCACTTCAGTCTTCTCCAATATTCCAAACTAGATCACCTTAAAAATCATGCTATCAATACATACTTAAATTACTTTTTATATTATTTTATTTAAATTATAAGATCTCATAATAAGGAAAATGAATTATGAACATTTGTTTTCTATCAAGAAAAATAAGAAAAGCATGTTTCTACTTTAAAGAGAATAATATATTTCTTATTTCTATATTTTCAGCTTTTGCAGTAGAGAATATACTATATTTTTCCATAGTGCATCTTTATCTGACTTGTATTACAAAGAAAAGACAAAGTATAAGAAAGTAGAAATAAGATGAATATAGTCATCTAGGCAATTACAGACTTACAGATAGAAAGGCAAACAGTTAAAAAAATATATAGGTTGTCAACATAAATTATCTTTTGGGATGCAATGTTTAATGCTTATTAATGAAGCATGCTTTTGTTTTATTAACATTCCTTCATCTGCCTTGGTTCCTATAACAAAATATGGTAACGTGGGGGGGGGACTACTGAACAAAATAAATTTATTTCTCACTATTCTGAAGGCTTGGGAATGCAAAATCAAGGTGCTGGCAGTCTAGAGGTCCATTTCGTGGATGGTGCCTTTTAGCTGGTGCTCACACATAGTTGAGGCAAAGGAGCTGTGTTGGGCCTTTAATCCCATTGGTGCAAGATCCACTCTAGTACTTAGTCAGCTCTCTAAGTTCTCACCTGCTAGCACCATTGCATTAGTAACAAGTTTCTACACACAAATTGGGGAGACACAAATATTCAGACAATAGCAAGGTATAAATAAATTTAGAGTTACCAGTAACTGCCCATGGAACTTGTTATGTTTTGCAAACTGGGAATTACTTTCTCTCACCTTAGAATTCAATCCATAGTAACAATGGCTGGCTGGTCTAGTTATATAGTATTATTTTAATACATTATGATTATAAACTATAAATAGCAAAATTAAATTATACTAGATTAAACAGTCCATCCTTGAATCTCTTCCTGGAAAGTCTAGCTATGCATACTTCTATGTTTCTTATCTTGGCAGCAGATTTATTTTCTTTATTTTTTTCCTGTTTTTGGTCTTTAAGTCCATCAATTCCACCAAAAGTTATTTGTATAGATGCAGCACCTTAAAAGCATGTATGAAATAAATTTAGAAAAATAAGTTCTATCTGTAGCCAGACATGGTGGTGCACACCTCTAATCTTAGTACTTGAGAGGTGAGATAGGATGATCACAGGATCGAGGCCAGTACATGGAAATTTATGAAGATGATATTTTCAAATAAAATAAAATTGGCCTCAGATATAGTATAGAAGCAAATGCCCCTGGGTTTAATCACACACAAAAGCACTATATTTGTACTATATTTTTTGTTGGATAAAACAAACAAGTTTCTTCCTAAAGTAACTGACTCTCTAAGGTATAACACTGCAAATCAGAAGGCACAATTATTTGACTTTCTTAAATGCATTCTTTATTATAAAATGGTTTTACTTGATGAAATATTGCTGTGTGGCTACACATTAATTATAGTTATTAAATGATGTTGAGGAGCATAGATTAATTTAATCTAGTCAGGGTTGACCACATGCTCATGTGCCTGAAGTATGAAGGCAGCCCATGGCAAAGCATACGAAACACATCAACTAGAGAGAAATAGGGTTCTGTAATCAGGAATTCAGAAGTGTATCAGAGGCAGGATGTATTGTTTGATAATAACTAGATTTTTACTTGTTTTGGTAGAGCTAGAAGTATTTCCACCGTTGAGGCTCATCAGGCAGCTCTGTGACAGTTTGCTATCAAGACATCCCTACCATGAGAGGCTGAGTTTGCTGATCACAATGTGCTCTGAGACCAAGAGACAAAGTATTTTGATGGATTAGTGGTAGGAAGAGAAAGAAGTCTTCATCTGCTAGCTCTAGACCATCTTCAGTGCATTTCGTTTTCCTGTTCTTGTTATTTGATTTCATTTACCTTTAATAAAGCTCTTTTGTAAGTAAAACTCTTTGAGGCCTCTGAGTCCTTCCAGAAATCAAACATTTAAGGTAAGTACTACATAATTAATATACAGGTAAATAAGAAAAACTAATAAAAAGTAAAATAAAAAGTAAAAGCAGAGTAGAAAAGTAAACTAATGATATAATTTTTAAAACCTGGCTAACTACTGTGGATTGGCTTGGGGAAAGAAAATTAAAAGCATGTTGGTAGTAACTTGTATAGAAAAATTTTAGTTGTATTTCTTGGAAATGTGGAAGAAATGCAATTAGATGAATAGCTTCTGATTTGGAATTAAATTAAGATACACAGGTTAACAGTAGGATTTCTTTTTTGTTGTTGTTGTTGTTGTTGTTCATTTTGGGGGCTTTTTTTGGTGGTACTGGGGTTTCTGGAAAACACTACTACCTCTGGGCTACACTCCCAGACCTACTTTATAGTTTTTTATTTGGAAACAGGGTTTCTTAAGCCAGCGCGTCTGGCTTCAAACCTGCGCGATCTCGTCTCTGCCTCCCAAGCGCGGGGATTACAAGCGTGCGCCACCACGCCCGGCAACAGTAGGATTTCTTAAAGAGTATATCTAAAACAGTTTGACTGTGAAAGAGAGGGTGACATGACTGGCCCTTTAGAATTCCTTTCAGCTAGTCTTTGTAGAGCTTTTATTTTATAGTATGTTAATTACACCTTTATCTTTCATCGCCTAGTCTCAAATACATGATACCAGGAACTAAAAATATAAAATAGAGACAAAAGTGCCATTTAGTGAGTCATATTGCCATATACAATTTAATTAGCATAGAAAATTCTTTTTTGTACAAAATTATTAGAGCAGGCATTCCCTTATTTCATTGTTCAACTCTCATTCAGGAATCAGTAACCAGAACGTCAGGCTTCTTGGCTTTTTACATCTATCTTTAAGATTGTTTGGAATTGTGACCTTTGCCCCCCAATAATCTATAATAAATCTGTAACCCATAATTTGATAATATTTATAGATGGGCTTTTGGGAGAGAGAATTGGATGAGATTATGGGATTTCTGACTTTAAAAGAGGAGAAAGAGAGAGATGGGATGGGGGGATCTTTCATCCCTCTCTGCCATGTGGGAACACAGAGAGGCCATATACAAGCTATGAAGAGGGCCCTTTCTAAAACCTGGTCATGTTGATAGCCTAATCATAAACCTACAGCCTCTAGAACTGGGGAAAAAATACATTTCTATTGTTTAAGATACGAGTTTGTAGCATTTTGTTTCAATATTTTAAGCTAAGTCAGGTTTTTTAAATGTGCCTCTTGTTAATGTGGTTTCTCATATGCACAGAATTCCTATATAGATACCAGTGGCTCTAGGAAACTTCAACCTTGGCTAAGACTTCTAGCATGCTTTAAGTGTGACTTACATGGGACTACTCAGAATTTATTCATCTACACAATTCATGTTAAGAGACAAAGAGATTCAATTAAAGCAAGTTTGAGCTAACAATGATTTTGATATTTTTCTCAAAATTGACTTTGTTACTAAATAAAATGTTTTATATAAATCATAGCATATGATTTATATGTACTAAAAAATTCAAGAGGTACTTTTACTTGGATTTATTTTTATGAATTTAACTAATTTATATGGAACTAAAAATTTGGTTATCTTTAGTAATTATATCCAAGAACATAGTCCATCCTGTCTATTTTATGCAATGTGTTTGCCCAAGTATAAATAATTACTTAGTAACTTGTGGGGACTAAATATAAGTGGATATTTTTCACATATTTTTATTTTGTAGATTTATTCAGACCATTTACTTCTACTAATATTTTTTCAAAAAGATATTAGTTAAGTTATTTCTTCTTCTTGACTAAAGAAAAGTACTGTTAATAAAGTACTGTTAATAATTGCTGATTTCACTTTTTCTTGAATAATCTTTAAAAAATATATCTACAATTAAGTATAATGCCTTCTATAGGTTTTCTTTGTTCTTTTCTCTTTCTTCACTTTTGACTTTATTAAATTTAAAACAATTCAGTATAGGTAAACATTTTATTTTAGCCATATAAAAAATTGTATTTGTCAAGAATTTATTTTGACCCTACTAAGATGACATGCTATTCTTGGTTCATTAATATAAGCTATACTGATAGGGTTTCCATAGAACATCTATTATTTCATTTCTCTATTAAATTCCAACTGACTTAACTAAATCACAATTATATAAATGGATTATAATTGAATTAAATATTGAAAGTTACTGCTAATGCATATTTTAAATAAATTTTCATACCATGTTGCTTTATTTTCATGTGTTTACTATATTTTAATTCATTTTATTTAGTATATTTTCCATATATGCCCCTGAAGCAAAGGCTTTAATAAATGTTAAAAATAGTGATTTTCCTCTATTTCTAACTTTCTGTTTTAGAATTTTATCTTCTTAACTTTTCCACAAATCGACCACTAACTTTGAATAGTTTGAGGATCATTATGAAATTTAATTTAATCATATTGCACATTTAAAAATATATCTATTGGCCTTTTGTATTTATTCTGTTGTGCCTATTTAGTTGAGTATTTCATGATTATTTTTTTCTTAGTGTTAAGTCTTTTAAGTTCTTTGTATATTCTAGGTATTAGTCATCTATCAGAAAAATAGCTGGGAAAGATCTCCCATTTTATAGAGCCTCTCTTTAGACTCTTAATGAGTTCTTTACTAAACGAGAACTATTTTAGTTAATGGCATATCACTTATTAATTTGTGTTTTAATTTTTTGAGCTTTAGGTATCTTGTTGAAGAAGTTTCTACCTGTGTATATATCCTGAAATATTGGTCCTTTACCCACCTCTAATAAATTCAGTCTTTGGTGTAGTTTTCAATTCTTTGATCCATCTTGAGTTGACTCTTTTGCAGGATTGGAAGTAGGTATTTAATTCAATTTTTCTGAAAATGAATAACCAGTTTTTCAAACATCATTTGTTTAAAGGCTTGACAACTTTACTGAAAATGATCTAATATAAGTGTATGGATTTGTTTCTGTATCTTCTATTCTGTTACATTGTTCTATGTATTGGTTTTGTGCTAATACAATGCTTTTTATTAATATAACTGTAGTATAATTTGAAGTCAAGTATCTTGATGCCTTAGGCATGGTTCTTTTTGCTTAGAATTGCTTTGGCTATTCTGAGTCTTTTGTTTTTCCATATGAAATTTAGGAATGATTTTTCTAGCTCTGTGAAGAATGATATTGGTATTTTAATAGAGATTGCACTGAATTCGTAGATCACTTTTGGTAAAATGATAATTTTAATAATATTTATTCTGCCTAACCAAAAGTATGGAAGATATTTCTTCTAAGATTTTTTTAAAGTCCTTTCTTCAGTGTTTTATAATTTTTATTGTAGAGGTATTTTACCTTTTGGTTAGATTAATTCCTAGGGTTTTTTTTTTAAGGTTATTGAGAATGCAATTGGTTTCTGGAATATTTTCAGTAGATTCATGGTTGGTGTATAGAAAATTTAATTGTTTTGAGTATTAATTTTGTATTTTGATAGCTTGTTAAATTTATTAATCAACTCTAGAATCCTTTTGTTGAATATTTTTGGTCTTCTAAGTGTTAAAATAAAATGGTTTTGTTTAAAACCACTATGTTTTGGGATGGCTAATTATGCGCCAATAGTTATACTGATCATAGTTTGGTACTAAGCATGAGGAATTATTTTTCTATTACTTTTTAAGTTTTTATTGGTGCATTGTAGTCATACATCTTAATGAAATAAAAGATGGTGGAGACATATAGGCACACTTCACCCAATTAGCCCTTACCCAATTCCTACCCCATCTATGTTCATAACTGCACAATTCACAATTGCTAAATATGGAACCAGCAAAGATGTCCATCAACAGATGAATGGATTACAAAACTGTGGGATATGTACACAATGAAATTTTACTCAGCCATAAAGAAAAACACAATTACATCATTTATAGGGAAATGGATAGAACTGGAGGATATTAGGATAATTGATATTAGTCAGTCACCAAAAATAAGAAATCGGATGCATTTCCTAATATGCAAAAGCTAGGGAGAAATGGGTAACAGAAAGATCTCTAGAAGAAGGAAATCCTATGGAAGGGCAAATAAGGTGACCTAACTGAGGAAATGGGAGGGGGGAAGAGGGAAACTCTCTAAAGCACATGATGTACTTAAGCAATCAAAGTCAATTACTAAGCCAAGCATGGGAAGAAGGGAGGGGGAGGGAATGGGGTGAGGATTGGATAAGGGCTAATTGGGTGATGTGTACATGTATGTTTCCATTCATTCTTTTATCACCTTAAGATTTATGATTACAGTGCACAAATAAAAAATATAAAAAAGAAGGAAACCATTCAAATAATGTAACATCTGTATATAAATGTATCACTACCAATCCTACTAACATGCACAGGGTGAGCAGCAGAAGTGGGGGTGAGTGGGGATGCAGAGGGAAATATATATAGTATAGTATACATACATGTTTGCATTGCTTTGCATCTCACTATGATGTATAATTGCAATGTTATAAAATATAAAAAAGATGTGTCTTTTATAAAAGTATGTCATTAGAAGGATGTTCTTAGAATGAAAAAAAAAAAAACAAATAGAAAAAAACCTCAAACTTCCACTATTTGCAGATGACACACTACACTTAGAAGACTCAACAAACTCAACCTAAAGGCTTAGAAACTGATAAACAAATTCAGCAAAGTGTCTGGATACAAAATCAGTCTTAAAAAATAAAAACCTTTTCTGTACACTGACCATAAATCCACTGAAAGAAAATCCAGAAAATACTTCCATGCAGAATTTTTCACCAGAAATAAAATACTTAGGAATAAACTTAACCATTTGTAATAAACTTAACCTTTGTAAAGGTAAAAGACCTTTACAAAGAAAATTATAAAACATTGAAAAAAGCATGAGGAATTCTAATAGCAAAATTTTAAAATACATGATGTAGTCATTGGATCTGAGCAACTGAGAAACTAGAAGGACATGGAGGAGGACTTTGGATGAGTCTAATCTCAGTGTTTCTGTTGGTAAAAATATAAACAAAAGTGACAAGAAAGTATGATAAAAATAAACAAACAAGCAAAAACCTCACACATTATATAGTGACACAAAGCTAACTATATTTTCACTTGTAAAAATATGAAAATAAAAAATGTGTTTAATGAATAGATGGGTCTGACCAAAGATATTTTCAGGATGTAGAAAGCAAATATCAATTTCTTAATTGAATTTCATATGATATAGATTGAAATGTGCTAAAGAAAAAATTATTTTGTTGTTCACCAGAATAATACAAAGGAACAAGATTAGTTTGGTTAGAAAATAAAATAATGCATCATCTTTAGTGTCTTCCAACAGAATTTTCTCTAACTTGGAAAAGGCTTTGGATTAAAGAAGAAACCACACCTTTTCCCAGTAAAATAATTTAGGTAAGGAATATGCAAAGTGTTTGTGTATAAAACACATTTGACTCTGATAAAATTTCCATTAGGCAAAACGCCTTTGGGGGGATTTTCTTTAAATTCCCTGTGAGTAAAAATCTAGAGTTTCTAAGATCCTCTAGTGTTTTGTTCTTCAACGTCCACACAGGGAGCCCCAGGTAGAAAATGACTTGCAATAAAAATGTGCTTGTATGGCTTCTGATGGAGCCGATTGTAAAATGATTTATGAAAGTCACACAAAGTTTTATAAAAACTTATAGAGTATTAAATTGGAAAGATCAGAGATGGTAGATAATAAAGATATGTAGATTATTGCATTTGAGGGGAAAGAGGTGGGTAGAAGAAAAAAATCAGGCTTATAAAACACTCATTTGTATAGAAAGGGTACTTGTTATTAAAGAGCAAAGAAAATTTACTGAATGGAACCAAGAGCCAAGAATCACTGAAGTTATTCCTAGATAGAAGTCATTAGCCCCAATAACACATATGCCACTTGGATTTCAGTCATCCTATGGAACAGTGGCAATTGTTCTTTATTGTTAAACAAGAACATCCACTGTATTTATCCTATGTCTGTGCCTCCGTTGTAGATTTTGGATGGGCAGCAGATAGTTTTACTCTTTTGTTCACAGATCATAGTGGAAGAGCAAATGTATCTGACAAGATGTGGTACCTCTAGGGTCTACATTTCAATGCTGATGTATTGAGAGTGGTAATCCTCATTTTGCTCCTGGTCATATGAAGAAAGAATTCAGCCTTTCAATATTTAATATGATATTAGCTCTAGTGACAAGATGTATCCCCCTTATCAGGTCGAGGAAGTTTTATTCCTCATTATAACATTACTGAGTATTGAATTCTGTCAAGTACTTTTATTTCTACATCCATAATTAATTCAGAAGTAGAAAAGAGAAATGTGTTCTTATGTGTCTGTTTATTTACTTTTTTGTATTTTCGGTTGAGATTTTTTTCTGATATTATTTGTGACTTTCATATATATATATATATGTATGCATATACATATATATTACTGATACTTGAAGATATATATATATATCATATATATGTATATCAGATATATTAGATATATATATATATATCTGATGCTTGAAGATCTTGGAAAATATCTTTGTGTTATTTTTTCCTACTTTGATTTTATTTTTTTAGGGAATATGCTCTGCATGACTTTAATTATTTTGTTTATTTATGGTCATATCAAAAGTGCATCAGAACTGACCTTAGAGTCCCCAGTATGTTTCAGTATAAATCACCAAATCAAATAAACATCTGTAAGTCCATAATGATACAAAGAACTGAAAAAGTAAGTTAGGAGATGTAAAAGTTTTCCTCAAGAAAGAGTTCTAATTAATAAATATTGAAGTGATGGAATATTGCTGCTGGCAATAACTTGCGATACATTCTAAAATGAGTAGACAAAAGTCTGAACTGAAGAATACTTGTGTAGTCTCAAAATAATTCCTTCAAAATTTGTAGTAATTATAATGATAAGGATAGTGAGATCAAGTGGGTATTTCTAACAGACACCATTAAGAGCCCAAAGATCAAGGTTAATATCTCTATTAATATGAATAGACATCTGGCAACCTTTGAAATAATGTATAAAGAAGGGCATATCATTCTTTTAGCATTTTTTGAGCAATATATTACTTCAATCTAAATTGGGGGAAAATGTTAAACAAGCCCAAATCAAAGAGAATCATAACAATATCAAAATCTATATGAGCATGTAAAGGTTTCAAGACTACTGAAGTGTGCTGATTAAAAAGAGCTAAACCCCATTACAGGATTACTTGGGATCCTAGACTGAATCACAGGAAATAAAAGATATTATGATGTTAAAATCTGAATTTGTCTGTGATTTTTAGTAAGTCTTCTTATGCCAATATTGATTTTATAAATTTTGTAACTATTTTATTTTATATAAAATATCAGTCTAAGTAGAAGCTATGAAAATGGGATATGAACTCTCTGCTTTATTTTTTCACCTTTTTTTAACAAGCTCCAGATCATCTCAAACATAAATAGAAACTGTTAAAATGCAGCAATATAAGAAATCATGTTTTAGAACAATTGGACATCAATGTCAATTACTTTAAACAAAGCTTAACAATAAACTATCTGCAAATTTGTCTTTTACTATCTACAAATTTGTCTTTTATTTCACAAATTTTATTTATTTCACAAATTTGTCTATTACTATCTACAAATTTGTCTTTTATTTGTTTTTATTTATTTTTGTACAAATAATAAACATTTTAAAAGGAAATAATCTGACTATAATTAACAGATTTATAAACATTGTTTGATAGCCTAATTAAAAATTATTGACCACTATAATAACATGTTGCAATATAATTAACTAGAACATATTGTTATCATTGATGTAGAAGGTGTTAAAGAGATAAAAAAAATCTATAGGTATAAACTTGATACAAGAGCATCATTGTGTCAGCTGAAATTACTTTAGCATGGGCACACAGAACAGATTCTAGCAATTTTTTCAGAAGGATATTGGGTGTATGGACTATAGTGTACGTGTGGTAGTGTAGGAAAGATTCTTTTAATAGACCAATAGTTCCAACAGCCGACAAGTTCTGGAAACATAATGGTCCATCATATCAATGATCAGTGACCTTAAAGGCTATAAATATACTGTAACTGTCTTTTATGTCAAGAATCTGCAAGCTAAAGGGTGCCCAAGAACCATAACTTACAGTGGTACAGTCCCTACATACGACTCTATGTGATGGACTGTGACTGCTAAGAATAAGCCGTCACTGTCCACTGGATCAGGAATCAGTATTGTTAATATTCAGAGTTGTGCTGCAAAATCATCTATACTTGCTAGTAAAGGGAGAATGCAACCTTTGTCCTTCCTTTGTCTTGGTTAATTTTTAAAAATGTCAACTACAATGTCTTTAAATACTATTATGAAAGTTTATTGGTAATGTCTATATTAAAGAAGAAAAAATGGACTTGGAATCTCTCTAAAGATATAAAGAATTTATGTTGAAAATCTTTCTTGTATATTTATATTATCTTCACAATATTTCATGATCTTATGTTTAGGAATTACCAGAATAATTTTTTTCATTTTCTCTCTAAATTATTATTATTTTTTTTATTGGTGCACTGTATTCATACATCATAGTGGGATACAAACTTTTGTAGACATACATGCACACATCGCCCAGTCAGCCCCCATCCGATCCCCACCCCAATCCCTCCCCATCCCTCCTTCCCATGTTTGGCTTAGTGGTTGACATCTAGTATTATAGCAATTTATCCAAAATTAAAAATGATAATTTCACATAACAGTTTCATTTGTCTGATACCAAGCTTTTGATGACTTAAAGATAACATTTCAATATTTCTTTTTGCTTTCTTTCTTACCAGAGAATATTTTTTTCTATTTTTTAGGTGAAATTATCATATATTTATATATTTATTTTTCAGAAAAAAAATCTATCCTAATATGGAATATGGACTCTAGATACCCAAAATGATCTTAAAAAAGAACAAAGCTAGAAGATATATATTTTCTGATTTCAAACCATATAAAGCTACAATAATTGAAACAGTGTAGTACTGTTCTAAAGGCAGATATATAAAACATTGGAGTTAAATAAAAGCCTAGAGCTAAATTCTTCCCTATATTGTCAAGTTATTTTTGACAAGGTTTCCACAAACATTTGGTGGTGGAAATAATAATCTTTTAACTAAATATTGTTGAAAAATAATACTTACATGGAAAAGAATAAAATTGGACTCTTACCTAAGCCCATATAAAAATATTAACTCAAAAGAGATAAAAGACCTAAATATAAATCTTAAGACTATAAACTTTTAGAAGAAAATCTGGGTCATAAAACCTCACAACATTGAAATTCGCAGTGATTTCTTGGATATGATTTCAATGGCATAGGCAACAGAAGAGTATACAAACTCCCTAAAAAATAAAAAACATATTGTATATCCAAAGACAATGTAAACAGAGTTAAAAATTACTAATAGAATGGGATAAAATATTTCCAAATGCTATATCTGAAGGTATATTAATATTCCAACTAGACATCCTAGAAATTAACAACAATAAAGGCAAACAATACAATTTAGAGATATGTAAAAGACTAACATAAATAATGAATCTCCACAGATAACCAATCTTAGTTGTCTGTTGGATGGAAAATCTTGTTTCTCTGGTTCTGGTGTGTCTTACCTATTTCTTCTTTGTAGTTAATCTCTTTGAGTATTTTCTCTAGTGCTGGTTTTGAAGACATAAATTCCTTCAATTTCTGTTTGTCATGGAAGCTTCTTATTTTTCCATCTAATTTGATAGAAAGTTTTGCTGGGTAGGAAATTTTTGGCTGGAAGTTGTTTTCTTTCAGAGTTTGGAATATGTTACTCCAAGCCCTTCTGGCTCTCATGACTTGGTTTGGGAAGTCTGGAGTGATTCTAATTGGTTTGCCTCTGAATGTCACTTGGCCCTTTGTTTTTGTTGCCTTTAAGATTCTCTGCTTGGCTTCCACATTGGTCATTTTGACAATTATGTGGCGTGGGGATCCTCTTCTCCGATCCTGTCTAAAGGGAGTTCTATAAGTTTCCTGGACCTGTGTATCAACCTCTTGCTCTATGTTTGGAAAATTTTTTGCTATTACTTCCTTGAAGAGATTGTTGACACCTTTGGTTTCACTTTCTTTTCCCTCCTCTATTCCAATTATTCTTAGGTTAGCTCTCTTAAAATGGGCCCATATTTCTTCAATGTCAGATTCCTGCTGTTGGATATTTTTTTCTATATTAGAAACTATGCGTTCATTTTTGGAATGATCATCTTCTAAGAGCGAGATTCTGTTCTCCATGTGGTCTAATCGGTTGTTCATGCTTTGAATTGAGGCCTTTACTTCATTAATTGCATCCTTTATTTCTTTTTGGCTCTCTTGAATTCTTTTCGAAGCACCTCTATTATTTCTACAGTTATTTTCCTGATTTGATCTTCTAGAAATCTCTGATTTTCTGTTTTATTGCGTTCTGATGTTGTGGGGTTGTGGGCATTCATTGCTCCATTGTTATTCCTCTTTCCCATGATTTCAGAAGTTTGTGCCTTCTCTGGGTTCTTCTCTTGGGTCACTATGACTTCGCTTAAGGTGCTCTGGATCTCAAGTCTGTAGTATCTCTGACCCCACTACTCCTTTACTGGGTTGTATCACAGAGTCTCTGACCCAGGGAGTCGATAGAGGCTGCTTTAGACTGTGGGGGGGTGCAAGGTTGCACGTTCTCCTATGGTGTGATATCTCTGCCACCGCCACTCTCCCACTGGGTCAAGTCCCAGGGAGTACAGTACTGGGATTTCTTCTCTGTGGCCCGCAATTGGACTCACTGTTCTTGAGTACGCAGATGTAGCTGTACTGGATTCAGTGAATTCACTGCTGCTGCCGCTGGTGGCAATATGGCGCCGCTGCCACGCCCTCGGCCGTGAGGCTGGCATATTTTTTCTTCTCTGGTTTTGAGAGTCCCTGCAGCGTGTGCTGAGCTCAGCCACTGGGAGCTTTAGATGCTCCCTGCGCCAAAAGATCCCGCCTGGCTGTTCCACAGTGACTCACCTCTGCTTGCTGTAGCCGTCCGGTGAATTTGCCAGTGCCGCTGGCATTATGGCACTGCTGCCGCGTCCTCAGGCGTGAGGCTGGTGTATCTCCTCTGTGGCTCTGAGCTCTGTTCTCAGTCCGCTTTCTCTCTGGAGCCTGGTGATTTTTTTGTTTCTCTGGTGATGGTGTTTTCTGGCTATGAAAGGCGCTGATTTTGTGGTAATGGAGATTGGTTGTTAGCGTGGCTCTTAAGCCTCCGCTTTTCTCGGTCGCCATCTTCCCGGAAGTCCTAAATGATTTTTATTTGCTTCTTTGAACATAAAAATGGAAAAATAATGGTAACTAAATGAGCAAATATAAACCGTTTTCTCAATTATTGCTTATGATTTTTCTTTTAGACTTAGAAAATTGTCTCAATTTTCAGTTATTTACATATAAGAATAGGTTTGCTCATGGGCAACTTAACATTTCAGAGTCCCTTCCCATCTGTTAGGACTCATTGCTTAATTCTAGAGTTAAGAAGAAGGAGCCATCAAGATGTGAGGTAGCAACTATAAAAGTAGAGCACTTTTAACCAAACATGGTGCACACAAAATAGTGGTCGTGCCCTAAAAAGTAGGGCTGTTGTAGCTAGGAGGTAAAATGGCCCTGGGTTCCATCCCAGAACTCACACAGACACACAAACACACACACACACACACACACACACACACACACACACACAGTGGAGTACTCCCCACCACCACCATCACTGGAACTATTCTCACAAATATTTCATTTTAAGGATTTGTTACATACATTTTTTTCAGTTTGTTACATACATTTTTTTTTCAGTTTGTCTCTTATTAAAAGATCAAAGTTATACCTAAAAGTGAGGTACAGTTAAGCATTTTAGGAATGTACAGATTAGAGTAAGATGAATTATACAAAAAAGCCATAATTGTTGCTATCTATATAATTTATTGACTTTCAAAAGCAACTGTACATGTTACTCATAGTTAAATATTTATACTAATCTGTTTTGAGAAAAATCTTATAAAAGAGGTAGGGGAGAAATAAAAAATCGAGAACAGATGCAAAACAAAACAAAACAAATCAACAACAAAATAATACAACCCTACAAATATATGAATACTGAGCCGACTTGGCCCCTACAGTCCTTCTGAGTCTGTGTGGATTCTTTCAGTTATGTAAGGTCCATAATTTATAATAGGTTCTCAACCATATTCCCAGCACTCTCATTTGCTCTGCAACCTATAGTAATGATGTCAGTTTACATCCCTACTATTTGGTCTCCTTCCATGATTTTGATCCTGGCCTGGTGTCTCTCTCTGTGCAGGTGTTGATTGCCACTGGCACCTTTCCTGCTGCAAACCTGGGTGTCTGAGCTCTCCAAAGGGATCTGTCTCTGAAATTCTCTCATTCTATGCAGGCAGCCAGTATCACTGGGGCTGGATCTACTGTTAAGAGCAGGTTTCCATACTTTTCACCAACAACGAGTCCTTGTCTCTCCCCTCCTGGTAGACAGCGGGTGCTGCTGGGACCAGACCCAGTGTATATGTAGATGTGTTTCAAGGTCTCCAGTTTCTATATAAGCTTCTTGTTCTGAATCTCCAGCACTGTAACCCATTGACATTTTCGTTCTTGATGTCAAGGCTCTTTATCAGTTTCCCTAGAAAGAGCAGAAGTAAAGGGCAAAAAGAACACTTTTGTTTTGTTTTTATTTGTTTGTTTGTTTAATGATATCAACAAACAGTTTTAAATAACATGGTAAATGTAATCACAGTCATGTTGCAAATCGCAGGGCAATATTTCCAATTCATTTTCACATACTAGGCCTGACTATTCTTAGCTAAGGGTTGTGAGCATCCCTTCCACAAGTCCATGTGGCAATTAGGATGCAGGTCACTTGCTTTGATTAGAATTCATGGGAACAAGGTCCAAGTCAAAGACAGTTACTCTGCTTTATGGCAATAAAGATCTTTGAGGGCTTTAACTACATCAGCCAGGGTTTTTTTTTTTTTTTTATTCCAAACACAGTAACATGATTTTCAAGACATTTTACATATTCTTTCTTTTATCTGCAACACTCCTGGGCAGCTTCTTCATTCTTCATTAGCCTAAGCTTCCTTTATGCATCACTATTTTTTCGAGTTGCTGAGTGGTAGTCAAAACTTGGATCTGGTCAGTGGGCACGACACCTGTGGCAACTGTGTCATTTCCAGTCACAGTCATGACAGACTTCTGCATGCGAACCTGTCCTGTGGGTCACCTGCCACCACACACCATAAAGTGAGCACTTATATTTTTAACTTCAATTTTTACAGACACACACACACACACACACACACACACACACACACACACGGAAACAAAGGACAGATGTTCTCAGAAATACTGAGACTAGTTGCTGAAGTGATCCTAAGAATTAGTTATTATAAAGTACTTGAATCTGGACTGAATTTAAAAGAAAAATTTTCCCTTTAATACAGCTTAAAAGTAGTTAAGTTGTGTGAAAATAAATTGGAAACTCAAAATGAAGGAAACAATGATTTATTTTTAATGCAGTGTTGCACTAAATAATTAAATTTTATGAAAAGAAAATCACTTTCATCAGCTTACCCTTCTATATGATTAAATGTAACATCATCCTGTCACAAGCTTGCTTTTAGTAATATGGTAAAAGCCATTTGACTACTATACACTGATAAATAATTTAATGATACTTACCTAAAAATATGTGTTGTGCATGCTAAATTATACGTTAACACTTAAAGCCATTTGTGGAGTCAATAGAATATAAACTGCTTCTTCTACTCAGGAAAATATTTGGGAATATACCAAACCTGTGTCAATTTGACAAATACAAATGTTCTTTTAGTCATTGGAAAATGCAGAGAAATTTTAAAATTAAAAATTGAACCATACAATACGGTTTCCTTAGTGATTACAATTGCTTAACTTGATGCAACAAAAGAAACATTATGCTCAGAACCAAGAGATTTGTGTTTGCATGTCAACTCTAAATATTATTAACTATATGATATAGGAAATGTCATTTTGTTTAATCCGTGTGCTCTTTTCTGGGCCAGAAAATAATGTTTGTGTTATATATCTCACACACAGGACTTTAGTAATATAAAGTATTATTATTTTAATGTCATATTTATTATTTATTTTTGTGGTATTGGATTTTGTGGTACTTTTTTTGTGAAAGGTATTTTTAACCCTGAGGATGTTCTACTATCCCAAGCCCTATTTTCTTTTTTAAACAGGTCCTCACTACATTGCTAAGACTGGCCTTGAACCTGTAATACTCCTGTCAGCTTCCCAAGTACTTGTACTGAGATTACAGATATGCACCACTGCTCTTGGCATTTTTATTATTTTTATGCTTACAAAAAGTATTATTTACACTTTGTTGGGAACAGTTTATGGGTTTTAGCAAATGCATTGATTCACATATCCACTACTTCCATCACTCTAGAAAGGCTCCATTAGTTCAAACTAAGCTTTGGCTGCTTGCTTGTTTGTAGTCAGCCCAGAGCACTATTCTGTTTCTAGATCATTGTTTGCATTGTCAGGTGTTATATAGAAATATAATAACATACAGCATTTTAGTCTGGCTTCTTTCACTTGAAAAACTGCATTTGATATCCATACATAGTTTTACACATTACAGCACCTTGCTCTTTTGTTTGTTTGTTTTTCAGTACTATTCCAAGTCTTTGTCTTCCATAATATTTCTATGCCATAGGGTTATTCACTGTTTGATGGATAGCTGGGTTGTTTACAATTTTCATTGGCTATAAGTAAAGATGCATAAACATTATGCATTTTGTATGAACCTAAGTTTTCATTTCTTTGGGTAAATTAATAGCAGAATAATATTCTTGTCAAGTATATGTTTAATTTATAAGAAACTGCTAAACTGCTCTCCCATATGACTTTACCAGTTTGCAATTCCAACAGGCATTTTAGAATTCTAGTTGTTGCCTGTTGTTTCTAGGCCTTAGTGTTATTATGATTTATTTTTTGGAATTGGGAATAGAACCCTCGGTCATTCTACCTCTGAGCTACAGCCTCAGCCCTATTTTTTATTCTTTATTTTGAAACAGGTTCTCATTAAGAACCAGGGGTCCTCACTAAGTAGCTGAGGATGGCCACAAACTTGTGATCCTATCTCAGATTCCCAAGTACTAGGATTACACCTGGCCTCAGTATTATTGACTAATTTTATTATTTTCTTGGGGGAATATCATTTTAATAAATATGCAGCAGCATCTAATTGAAATTTTTATTTTCCTAAATGTTAATATTGACCATATTTTCTTAAGTATATTTCTTATCTAGATAGCTCCAATATATTCCTTGTTGTACTTTCTACTTAAATCTTGTCCTTGTATATATTGGATTATATGTTGCCATATAGTTGATTTGAGAGTGATTGATATGTTTCAGAGACACGTTTTTTGGTGCTGGGGATTGAACCCAATGGCACTCTAGTTCTGAGCTACACCCCCAGCCCTACTTTATTTTTTATTTAGATACAAGGTCTCACTACATTGTAAATTGCTGAGAGTCTGAGTTGTTGAGACTGTCTTTGAGCCTGCCATTCTCCTTTCTCAGCTTCCTAAGTATTAGGATTACAGGCATGCATCACCATATTTGGCTGACATGTCCTTTTAAACAATATGATTTACAAATGTTTTCTTTCTTTCCACAGTGTTTCTTACATAGCAATGTTTTCCTTTTGAAGTCTAATTCATTTTTCTTTATTTGTACTACATATATTATTATTTCTAGAATTACCAATACAGATTTGTAGTTTTTTTCTATTCTGTTCACATTCAGAATTTCAAATCCTATACATATACATATATATGCATAATCTACTTGGAAGTAACTGTGTAAGCTGTGAGGTCAGATGAAAGTTCTATGTAATTGCTTTATCTAATTGTTATAACACCCTTTGTTGAAAAGATGATCACTGTATTGCTTTTGTAACTTATAAATTCATTGAATCCATTCGTGTAGGTCTACTGGTGGAAATATTCTGTTCTATTGACATGTTTATCATTTCACCAATATTAAATCGTCCACCTACATTTGCAGTAACTCTCCATTTGGAGTAGAGTAAATCCTTTTTTGTGCTGAAGTAATTTTGGCTATTCAAATTTCTTGGCCAATTCTAATTTTCAGTATTTCATATAAAATTTTTAAAAGTTTATTGATAAAGAGTTTATTGTTAAAAGCATGCCAAAATTTTGACTAAAATTTTACTGAATCTTCAGATCAAATTTGAGATTTTAAAATTTTTATCTTATTTATTTATTATTCTTATCAGTATACTGAGAATGGATAGCAGTGGCATTCTACCTCCAAGCTATACCTTCAGACTTACTCTTTTTTTCTTTATTTTGAAACAAGTTCTCACTAAGTTGAAGAGGCCTCACTTAATTGCAGTCTGTCCCAGGAATCATGATCTTCCTGCCTCAACCTCCCAAATACTGGAATTACAAGAGTGAGCTACCATTCCTGGCTTATTCTTTCTTTCTTTTTTTTATTGGTGCATTGTAATCACACATCTTTTTTTGTGTGTGGTATTGGGGGTGGAAACCAGGGACTTTTCTACCTCTGGGCTATACTCTCAGACCTATTTTTATTTAATACTTTATTTGAAGACAGGGTCTCACTATGTTGCTGAGAGCCTCACTCAGTAGCTGAGGCTGGCTTCGAACCTGTGCACCTGTGCAATCCTCCTGCCTCAGCTTCCCAAGAGCTGGGATTACAAGGGTGCTCCACCATGCCTGGCTGTAATCATACATCTTGTTAAAGTTCAGGGTGATAGAGGTATGCATCCACACAGAACTCATTGAGCCCTCCCCCAGCTCCAATCCTACTCCCTCTACCTACCCTCTTTTCCATGTTCAGCACAGTGATTAAATTTGATAATTTTGTGTACATCCATCATGCCATTTGAGGTGTTTTCTTCTTTTTTCTCCTATCTCCATCAGGTAGGTTGTCCTCTTCACTCACATAAAGTTTCTCCTTCTTTATCTGGAGTCTTTCCTATGTCCCATTTTTTTCTCCAGCTTTCCCATATTAGAGAAAACATCATCTGACTTTTTACTTTTTGTGACTGACTAATCTCACTTAGTGTAATGTTCTCCAGTCTCGTCCATTTCCCTTAAAAATGACATAATTTCATTCTTCTTTATGGCTGAATATAATTCCATTGTGTATATGTTCCATAGTTTTGTAATCTATTCATCTTTCGATGGACATCTTGGCTGGTGCCATAGTTTGGCAATTGTGAATTGTGCAGCTATGATCATAGATATGTATGCATTACTCTGGTAGTTTGGTTTCTATTCTTTTAGGTAGATACCTAGGAGTGGTATAACAGGGTAGGTTCATTCCAATTCTTCTGAGGTTCATCCACACTGTTTTCCAAAGTGGTTGCTCTAATTTGCAATCCCACCAACAGTGTATTAGAGTTGCTAATTCTCTGTATCCTTCCCAGCATCTGTTGTTGTTTGTGTTTTGAATGATTGCCATTCTAATTGGGGTTAGGTGAAATCTCAGGGTAGTTTTAATTTGCATCTCTCTGATTGCTAATGATGTTGAACATATTTTTATATTGACCATTTATTGACCATTTGTGTTTCTTCCTTTGTGAAGTATCTATTTCATTTATTTGCTCATTTTTTTACTGAATTATTTGGTTTATTGGCAGTGAGTCTCTTGAGTTCTTTCTATTTTCTACATATTAGTCCTCTATGAAAGGAGTATTTGGCAAAAATCTTCCATTCTGTTAGCTCTCTTTTGAGGTTCTTGGTAGTTTTCTTTGCTGCATGGAAGCTCTTTGGTTTAATGCAATTCCATGTATTGATTCTCCTTTTAATTTCTTGTGCCTTGGGGTCTTATTGAAGAAGACTTTACCTGTCTCTATATGTTGGAGTGTTGGTACTATGCCCTTTTCAAGTAGCTGCAACAACTGTGGTCTAATTTCTAGGTCTGTATCCATTTTGAATTGAGTCGTGTGCAGGGTAAGGAAGGGGTTTATTCCCATTTTTCTGCATATAAGATAACTAGTTTTGGCAACATCATTTGTTGAAGATATTATATTTTTTACAAAGTATGTTTTTGACCCCTCTGTCAAAAATTAATTGGCTATTTTATCTTAACAATATTGAACATTTTCCAATTCATAGTCATGACATGTATCCCTATATATTTGGATTTTCTTTGATTGCTTTTATCAGTGTTTTATAGTTTATATCATATATACTATACATATATATTTTAGATTAATACATACTTTGTTGGTACTATTTTAAATGGTGCAACTCTTCTTAATTTCAGATTTCAAATACTTAATGCTGGTACATAAAATATATTTGATCCTTATATATTGCCACTTATCATGTGACCTTGCTAAGCTGTTATTAACTATATAACACTATTAATGCTTTAGTATATTTACAGATAGACAATCATGCTACCAACAAATATAGAAAATTCAATTTTTCTTTCCTTTCTTTTTGAATTTTCATGTGAATTAATGAATAAGTCTTTTTTTCAAATAAATTTCTTCATATATTAAGAAACTAATTACATCTTCTCCTTTAGCTTATATAAATTATACAGGTTAACTTTTGACTATTGAACAAGCTCTGCATTATTATAATTAACTCTTATGTCATGGAACATTTTTCTTTATACATTTTAATTGAATTTGATTTTCTGGTGCCTTATCAAGGCTATCTTGTATATGTGATACTGAGAAATGTCCTATAGTTATTCTTGTAATGACATTCTCTATACTTGATATTAGTATAATACTCAGTATATTAATTTTCTAGAAAATTGATTTTTTCTTTAATGTTTAAGAAACTTCACCAGTAAAGCTTCTGAGCCTAGTGTATTCTTTGTTGATTGATTTTTAAGCCATTATTTAAATTAATTTAATATTATCAAGAGTATTTGTTTTTCTGAGTTAGCATTGAGAGTATGATGAAATATTTCACTGTAACAATTTTAAACTACAATGATATTGTTTGTATCATTCCTTTTTATGACTCAATATCCTTGGTGCCTATTATGATGTATTTTCATTATGATGGTGATGTGTCTTTCCTCATATTTTTGCTTGTCTGTTTGGCCTGATGTTTCTCAGTTTTATTGATCTTTCTCAAGAACCAGATTTTGATTTGTTAATGTATACCATTATTCTGTTCTCAGTTACATTAATTACATTAATCTCTGCTCTTATCTTTAACTTTCCTTTTTTTCTGGCTTGCTTTTTTCATCTGCTTTCATTTTTCTAGCTTTAGAGATACATTCTTTGATTACAATTTGAAGCTCTTTTTTCCCAAAATTTCACTTTATGCTGCAAATTTTCCTCTAAGTATTGCTCATTTTTATTCTTCACATATTGATGTTTATTTTCATGAATTTAAATAATTTTTAATTTTCTAACTACCTTAATTATATAGATATGTACTATTCGCATTGAAAATATTAGGAATTTCCAGGATATCTTTTTAACATGGATTTCTAGTTTAGTTTTGTAGTAGATTAATCAAGAACATATTATTAAATTTGTTAGTTTAGGCTCTATGACTCAGAGTATATTATATCTTGGTGACTGTATCATGTTTAGTTGTAGAACAAACATGGACTCTTGAGAACGGCATGATGATGCACACCTGTAACTCCATTTCTTGGGAGGCTGAGTCTAAAGGATCAAAGGTTCCAGAAAAGTATATGGTAATTTATCAAGACCCTGTTTCAAAATAAAAATGATGCATGGTCCTCTGTGCATGCTTGTTTGAATGACTTTAAACCTCACTGTGTTAAAACATGATGTATAATGCACTAATAAAAGTATGTTTTAAAGAGAGGAGCGGCTGGGGTTGTAGCTTAGTGGTAAATATTCCTTGTGCTCAATCTCCAATATTATAAAAGAAAAAGAAAGACTTCCTTGACTTTGTTGATATATGAAAATTAGGTTGGTAGTGTTTTTTTATTTTATATCCTTACTAATTTTCTATCTACTTGTTTTATTCACTACTGAAAGGAGAGTGTTGAAATGTCTACGTATAAGTAGAATTACCTATTTCTCTTTAATTATTCCATTAATTTTTCCTTTTAGTACTTTGAAACCCTTTTTAGGTGCAAAAATCTTTATAATTATTTTACCTTCTTTGAAAATTAACTCATTTGTTACTATATAATATCTCTATTTTTAATAATACCTATTTAATTAATTCTACTGTGTTTTATAGTAATATAAATACTTCAGTTTATTTTTTACTAGTGTTGGTTTATATATATGCATGTATTATTTTACTGTTAATTTTTATGTATCTTTGTTCTAATTAACTCATAAAAATGGTGTAACCAATTGTATATTGCTTTTTTAAGACACAAATAAAATAAATCTTTGTGAAGTCATTAGTCAAATATAGCAGCTGCATATAATTTACTTGAAAATATAAACATTACATTTGTATCAACCTTCAAAATATGGAAGCATAACTTATTTGTCAGTGGATGTAAGTTCCCTTGAATGTTTATTCTGAAGAAGCCCAGAGAGAGCTTTTGCCTGAAAGTAGTCTGTATATCTAATCTCCTAAATTTTTTTTTATTTGCCTGTCCTTTATTTCTAGCTGGTATTATTCCAAATCTCAGATTCGATCTTCTAGCTTCCAGCTTAATTTTCCATTATCTGTGCCATAACTTTATCCTGATAGGAGACTTATATACAAATGGCTTCCAAATTGTAGAGTGTGATATTCTTATTAAATATTTGCCTTATTTAAATCTTTCTGTGGAACTTATCTTTGAAGATTTTCACAAACCAAGGTGCTCCTCTATACCATATTTATTTTAGAGAAATTTGTTATTTCTTTCTCTTGTTCTTTTTCACTACTTTATTCTCAGTTTTTTTTAATGAATGCCAACATTTCCATCTGTTTTGCCAAGTTATTTCTCTAATAACTGCCCACAAATCTAATAATCACTCCAAATTTTATGTATAATTATTATTGTCACTCATATGAAAAAATAAAAAATAGGAACTATTCCACTAGTAGCACAAACTATTATCATCCACACTAAATTTTTAGGAAGAAGCTATGACTTCTCTTTATTTCATTTTAATATCACTTGCCTATGTAAGTTTATTATTAATAATTTTTTCAATTCTTTAGTTGGAGAACTTTCTTTCTCTACTTGCCTTTAAACTATTAACAGATCTTGTGGAGATTGAAAAGAAAGTGGGAATAATGAATTACTCCTGTGAATTGAATTAAGT
Organism: Muscardinus avellanarius; assembly: GCF_963383645.1. NCBI lineage: Eukaryota > Metazoa > Chordata > Mammalia > Rodentia > Gliridae > Muscardinus > Muscardinus avellanarius. The sequence goes on along the minus strand of NC_137789.1, from coordinate 55,725,625 downwards.
AAGTTAATTTTAGTCTTTCTCATTAATCTATCAGATAATATTTTTTACAAATTAACCAGTTTTCTCCTTGGCTCCATACCAGTGAGTGTTGGTGGAAGCTGGGCAGTTGAATGATCTTACAGGTGTCTGTGTCCACAAGGGACTGACCACGCTGGTAACTTTATTCCAATTGCTCATCTCTGAAATGGAAAATTAAATATTCCTTTAATTCTGATATATGAAATGAATATTAATAACAAATACCATTACTGATATAATGTACATGATTTTCCACAGAAGATTCCACTAGGAAATAATTGAGATGTCCCCATAGCCTATCATTTCACCTAAACTTTTGGGTTTAATCTTTCTCCTTATCTCTGTGACCATAACAGACAAATAAGAGTAAATATACCAGACTACATAGTTTTGTGTTTATTAGAGTTTGTTTCTCCAGTAAACTGCAGGTGTAGAAGTAAGTAATTGAATTTCCAGGGGAAGTATGAGGAAGGTTATGCCAAAAGATGCAATTTCCAAGTAATTGCCATGTTACTCCCAGTGTGAAAACAGTTACAGTTACTATGCATTTATTCCGTTCCAAAGTAACATTATATTTGTATTTCTTATTAGCTTTTCTTATTTGGTTCTTTGAATCAAAGACTCCAATTGCCTTATCATGTGAATGGAACATAATATAGCAATTCATTTTCATTAAATTCAACTTAGAGATTGGCTTATGAATCCTAGCAACAAGGAACAAAGAAAGAATTAACCAGAAGCTCCCCTTTCCCTGAAGCCTATGAACCAAGTGTTCGTTTCATTCCACTCAGGGAAAAAAAAATATTACATTTAATTTATTTGAATCAGAACCATCTGATACTTAAAAGAATCATTTGGTGATGAAAATAAACTTTAAAGGCATCCAATAGGAGAAATAAAACTGCCTGAGATCATATATGTTGTAGAGGTAATATTTTAAATAAGAAACAATTCAATGTGCTGCCATAACTTCCAAAATGTCTAAAAGAAATGTTTTAAATATACAATGTATATTGAAAAGCAAGTGAAATTAGCAGGACAAAAATTACATGTTCAATTAATTGCCTTCACTAACATGTATGAACTCACACAAATTATATATATATGTTATATATATGTACAAAATTTTAAGAGCTATTCATATAGTGCGTTTGCCTAGGCACAGCCTCTTCACAAGAGATTTTTTAAGCCTCCATGACCTCTTTAACAGAAAGTGACACTTCAAGTTTCTGTTGCCATTCATCACTTATATGTTATTAAATTGACATAAAGTTACAAATGAAGATAATAATACATATTAAATTTCATATACTTTAATGGGAAATATTATCTTATTAAAGTTATTTGAAGTAGTAGGAATTATTATTTCTATTATAAAGGTGATTCAAATAGTATTTGGTTAATTTGTGAACTTACCCCAAGGTAGGTAAAAAAGGCTAGATGTCTAAATCAGTCACACTTTATTTCAAAATCTATTCTGAAAGGGTATTTTTATATGGATGATTCATTTCACAGGTTAAATAAATAAAGGTGAAGTTCTATTATTCTTAGAGTCAGGGTTCAGAGCTGTTACAGCTTTATCAATTGAAAAGGTTTATAGATTATATTTTTATGACCTGGGCAGTTAAATTTTGGCAGAAAAAATCCTATCAATTCACTTCCTTATTGCTAACCAACAAAATATCCAGTACATAGAGGAAATGATTTGAAAATTTTAAGAGTTTTTAGTACAACAAAAGTCAAAACATCAAATGCTTTGAATTTAATATAGAGATATGTGACAGTCATCTCCTGGTAGGGAAGGAATAGGAGGAGGATTCAAGTGTAATGGACCACTTAAATTTCAACTAATTAAAAAATAAGAGGCAAGTGCTTATAAATATGAGGTAAACGCTGTACAACTGAGTTGTACACTCAGTTTCTCTTTCTTATCTTTTGATATGTATCCATATAATTCAAATATAGCTGTGATATTATGTGTGTTTGTCTAAAAAGATGTTTTAGTTGTATACTTTAATCGTGATATATTGGAAAGAAAAACACTAAAATCATTATGTCCTAAACTGTGAAATATTAATGTACTGGTTAGTATGTGAATAAAATATCCTACCCCAAAAAGATAAAACATGAGAGTAAATTAGGAAGTATCTCACATAGCAAAAATTTGATACATGTTTGTTCAAAAACTAATAAACGAGTTATAGTATATTAATTAGCAAATAAATGTATGCATGCACACATCTATTAATGAATGGATGGGTGAACTAATAAGGTAAACACTAAATTGAAAACACAGATGTTGGAGTCAAATTAATGTATTTTTTTTCCATTTGAGTGACTTGACATTGGAAAAATATATTCATATACATATGAAACTGACTATATTGGTAGAATTAAAATCATTTTACATCTGTGTATTAGGAATCAATAATTATAAAATGCCTCGTATTAAAAGAAGAAAGGGCATTTGTTTATTAATTTTGCCAAAATGCTTTGGTGACCTAATCAAAGCCTTTAACTTAATTTAGAGAAAGCAAACACAATATACAGATAAAAATGTAAAATTTAATATAATGGAGACCAATAAGAATTAAGTTGTTATTTTGACATAAAAATTCTGAGATATAATAATAATAATGTTCACATGTCAGTTACTTGTGTAAAAAAAAGAGATCTTTCTCAAAATCATTAACAAGCTATTAGGTAAAATGGAGTTTTATTTTATATTAAAAAGACATAGATCATATGTTTAGAAATCTTTTCTTTGGGAAATAAGACTTATATGAAATAATTTGGTAAAGAAATATAAAAGGGAAATGTTGGGGTCTGCTAAAACTGCCTGACAGAACTTCCAATGAATTAACTACATGTAGCGCCAAGCGCGTTGACGTCTGCACAACCGCCTGACAGAACTTCTTATGAATCAGCTACATGTATTGTCTAGCACAGGTCTGCACAACCACCTGAACTTCCGATGAATGAATCTGCAACATGTAGTGCCAAGCGGATATGGAGGGCGTAAGTACTCTCCTTGCCCCCACTAGCCCAATTTGGTAATGTTGAGCCTTATTGGCTCAAATAATGTTTCCATGCTCATGAACACCTCGTGCATTGGATAATGATTGGCTGCAAGTTATGTGCTTTGCACATGCAAGGGTGACCTTTGGCTTGATAGGTTAGAATAGTTTCCTGTTGGAAATTCCCCTTGTGGTTTTTTGCTTTAAATTGGGTTGCCTGAGAGAAATAAATGAGATCCTGCTTGACTCGACTACCGGCTAGTGTGTTTCTGTTCCGGCCATCGGCACTCATTTTCCTTCTCAGTCCCACCGCTGATGGGCTGGACCCATCAGGAAAAGAATATATATATATATTATTACAAACTTTCTGAGCCAGAGGAGGAGATTTAGAATGTAATCCATGTATGAATAAAAAAATTAGTACAGAAAAAGGAAATACTAAACTCTATCAAATACAAATATTAAATACTCTGGAATTCTTAATCTATAATAAAGAACATTATATCTAATACATTTCTTGCTTCAAAGATAATTGAAATGATTTCTGTCAACTAAAGGCAATAAGGAATGATCAGAATTTTGAAAAACAATTTTTAGTTATTTAAGAAACAAAGAAGGGAGAGATTTAAAATGGTGACTGAGGAACACAGCACTTCTCAGTAGCTGAAATAAATAAAGTTCAACTACCTAGAAATTTCTGGAATTAAATGAAAATAGAGAAACAACTTACCAAAATCTATGGGACAATTTGAAGGCAGTGTTGAGAGGAAAGTTCATAGCACCAAGTGCCCACATAAGAAGAACAGAAAGTCACCAAGCCAACAACCTAATGAGACAACTCAGGGACCTAGAAAGACTGCAACAGTCCAATCCCAAAGCCAGCAGAAGGCAGGAAATTATTAAAATCAGAGCAAAAATAAATGAAATAGAGAAGAAAAAACAATTCAAAGAATCAACAAAACAAAAAGCTGTTTCTTTGGAAAAGATTAATAGGATTGACAAACCCCTGGCCAACCTGATCAAAATAAAAAGAGAATCAACTCAAGTTATTAAAATCAGAAATGAAAAAGGGGGCATCACCACAGACAGAGGGGAAATCTGAAGGATTATCAGAAACTATTTTGAGAATTTATACTCCAACAGACTGGAAAACATGGAAGAAATCAATAAATTTCTAAGCACATATAACCTACCTAAACCGAACCAAGGGGACAGAGCAAGCCTACGCAACCAATACTAAACAAAGAAATAGAAACAGCAATCAAAAGTCTGCCATGAAATAAAACCCCAGGCCCTGGCTGATTTCTACAAATCTTTCAGTGAGGAACTAATACCAGTACTTCAAAACTTGTTCCAGGAAATTGAAAGAGATGGAATTCTCCCTAATTCCTTCTAAGAGGCCAGTACCACATTAATCTCCAAACCAAATAAAGATACTTCAAGAAAGGAAAAATTACAGAAAATTAATGAACATAGATGCAAAAATTCTAAACAAAATATTAGCTATACGCATTCAAAACCATGTCAAGAGAATTTTACACAATGACCAAATCGGTTTTATCCTAGAAAAGCAAGGCTGGTTCAACATACACAAATCAATACATGTTATTCACCACATAAATATAAGCAAGAACAAAAAATACATCATCACAGCAATGGATGATGAAAAAGCATTCGGCAAAATCCAACACCCATTTATGTTAAAAACACTGCAGAAAATTGGAATAGAAGGAACATATTTCAACATCATTAAGGCTATATACAATAAACCCAAAGCCAACATTATATTAAATGGAAAAAACTGCAAGAATTCCCTTTAAAATCAGGCAAAAGACAAGGATGCCCATTATCACATCTCCTTTTCAATATAGTCCTTGAGACTCTTGCCACAGCAATAAGATAAGAGAAGGAAATCAAAGAAATGCAAATAGAAAGAGAGGATCTTACACTATCCTTATTTGCAGATGATATGATTATTTATCTAGAAGATCCAATGACCTCAACCAAAAGACTTCTGGAGCTGATTAACCAATTCAGCAAAGTTGCAGGATACAAAATCAACCTAAAGAAATTAGTTGCTTTTCTTAATGCCAACAATGAATTCACAATGAAAGAAATAAAGAAAACTATTCCATTTACTATAACCTCTAAACCAATAAAATACCTAGGAATAAACCTAACCAAAGATGTAAAAGACCTCTACAGAGAAAACTACAAAACATTAAAGAAAGAAATTGAAGAAGACCTTGGAAGATGGAAAGATCTCCCTTGCTCATGGGTAGGCAGAATAAATATCAAAATGGCCATTCTGTCAAAAGTGATCCATAGATACAATGCATTTCCCATTAAAATACCAACAACACTTCTTATAGACCTGGAAAAATCAGTTTTGAATTTTTTATGGAGAAAGAAAAATCCCAGAATAGCCAAAGCAATTCTCAGCAACAAGAAACAGGCAGGAGGCATCACAATCCCAGACTTCAAATTATACTATAGAGCAATAGTAGTAGAAACAGCATGGTACTGGCACAACAATAGGCAGACTGACCAGTGGAACAGAATAGAAGACACAGAAACAAACCCACACATCTATAGTCAATTGATCTTTGACAAAGGGGCCAAACTCATACGCTGGAGAAAAGACAGCCTTTTCAACAAATGGTGCTGGGAGAACTGGCTATCCATTTGTAGAAAGTTCTATCTGAATCCTTACTTCTCACCATGCACAGGAATCAACTCAAGATGGATCAAAGTCTTAGAAATTAGACCAGAGACTCTGAAGTTTGAGTAAGACATAGGACCAAGACTCTAATATATAGGCACAGGCAATAACTTTCCCAATAAGACTTCTAAAGCCCAGAAAATTAAAGCAAGAATTAATAAGTGGGATCTCATTAAACTAAAAAGTTTCTTCTCATTAAAGGAAACCATCAATAACCTAAATCGGAAGCCTAGAGAATGGGAGAAGATCTTTACCAGCCACCACTCTGATAGGGGTCTAATATCCAGAATATACAAAGAGCTCAAAAGACTCTATATTAGCAAAACAAACAACCTAATCAAGAGATGGACAACTGAACTGAATAGACACTTCACAAAAGAAGAGATACAAATGGCCAATAGATACGTGAAAAGATGTTCAACATCAGTAGCCATCTGGGAGATGCAAACAAAAACTACACTGAGATTCCATCTAACTCCAATCAGAGTGGCAAGCATAAAGAAATCAAACAACAATTGCTGTCAAGGATGTGGGGAAAGAAAAACTCTTTTACACTGTTGGTGGGAGTGCAAAGTAGTTCAGTGATGGAGTGTGTCCATACAGCGCCTAACGAGATGCAGCCTCCCTTGGCCTGAGCGGCCTGCAGCCTAAGGCAAAGCTTTAGGTAAAGTTTAAAAACTTACACAGTAAAATGATTCAGAAGAAAAGGGGCTAAGATGGCGCCTGGAGGAAGCTACGAAGGCGTGGTTTCCCCATTCATTATGGGTGAGGAGACTGAGCAGTTTTTTCCTTTTTACCTTTAAAGGAGCTTCTGCATGGCTCAGGTACTGGCCTGGGATTGGCTGTGAACTATGTGCTAGTGATCTTTATTCCAATAGGCTAGGCTATTTCCCATGGGAATTCCCCTCATGGTTTTGTGCTATATATATGATTGCTTGGAGAGGAATAAACGAGACCTTGCTTGACATATCTCCCGGCTCTGTGTGGTGATTGGGCCATCGGTACTCATCATCTTGTCAAGCCCCGCCACTGTCAGGCTGGATCCTGACAGTCCAGCTGCTATGGAGATCAGTGTGGAGATTCCTAAGAAAACTGGGAATAGATCCACCATTTGATCTGGCTACACCACTCCTGGGTATGTTTCCAAAGGGCTTGAAATCAGAGAACTACATTAACATATGCATACCCATGTTCATAGCAGCACAGTTTGTAATAGCCAAAATATGGAATCAACTTAGATCTTCATCAACAGATGAATGGATTGCAAAATTATGGGAAATGCACACAATGGAATTCTATTCAGCTATAAAGAAGAATAAAATAATAGCATTTGCAAGAAGATGGAAGGAACTGGAGAACATTATGTTGAGTGAGATTAGTCAAGCAGAGAAAGAGAAGGGACATATGTTTTCTCTAATATGCCCAAACTACGGAGTAGTGGTAATACCAGAGGGACTCCAGATGATGGAAGGGAAATCTCAGCAAAGCTTGAATGGAAGGATAGGAGAGGAAAAAAAACTGAGGTTGTTCAATGGAGGAGCCAGATACGAATATGTGTAATAGTATAAATATAACACGGTTTACCTGGACATTCTTTATTGGGAGGGAGAAGGGCATGAATCACAATCTAAATGTACACCATTTTTAATATATTCCACTTATAAATGAAATAAAATAGGGAAAAAATAATTAAACCAAGATTTCATAATACTGATTATTTAACAGACTTAGGAAAATAGAAGACAAAGTTTTTACCAAAAGGGCTATGGAACATTGGTTTCTTTCTTCAATATATGGTAAACTCTCAGGAGATTTTACAATTTATTGAGTTCCATTTTGCCACAGACCATATTGTAAGGCATGACTTATCAGTTCTTTATGTGACCAGACCACAATAATATATCAGTAAAATGTTTGTATTAATATCTTTCTTTAAATAATTAATAGTTTAAAATCTTTGATTTTCTTTTTTCTTTTCTTTTCTTTTTTTTTTTTTTTTTTTTTTAGCTATACTGGGGAAAGAACCCAGAGGAATTCTACCTTTAGGCTCCACCCCCAGACCTATTTTATAATTTATTTGGAAACAGCGTCTCACTAAGTTGCTGAGAACCTCACTCAGTAGCCGAGGCTGGCTTTGAACCTGTGCGATCCTCCTGTCTCAGCCTCCCAAGCGTGGGTATTACAAGGGTACGCCACCACGCCCGGCTAAAATCTTTGATTTTCACAGAAACTTTGATCTAAAATATTTTTCAGAGATTATGTGTGTGTTTGTGTGTGAGTATGAATGTCTGTGCATGCATGTATGGTACTAGGGATTGAATTTAGTGGCATTCTACTGCCAAAATACACTCCCAGCCCTTTTTGTTTTTAGTTTTTGTATTTGAAACAAAGTCTAACTAGGTTGCTAAGAGTCTTGCTACTGGCTAAAGCTGTCCTTGAACATGCAATCCTCCTGGCTCAGCCTCCCAAGTATAGGAATTCAGGCATGAACCACCACACCTTTCTTCTGAGAATATAGATTAAAGAAAACATTCAGAAGTATAGATGTAAAGAAATAAATGAGAATCATTTGATTTTATTTACCATTAATAATGTTTTCTTTTATCAGAGCTAAAGATCAAATCCAGAGGTTCATGTATATTAGGCAAGCAGTCTACCAGTAAAATATATCACCAGCCGATGAGTTTTGAATAAAGAGACTTGATTGCTTATAAGTGAGAAGTCACAGAAGATGCTGAAACAAACTATGAGTTAGTGGGTAGTAAGCATAATCAACTAACTTGGAAAGCTACAAGAAGATAATAAAGTCCTGAATACAGACTAATCAAGCTCTGTATGGACCAGCTGCTGCTGCATTTTTGTCTGAGAAAAGTGGTTAAGTGGAGAACAGGCCCTCTTTCCTATCACCTCCTTTTCTACCATCCTCATCTACTTTCTTCTGCCACCCAAACTCGCACTGGTATATGCTATTGTTCAAACACAGCCACAAGCCACCAGGGCCTATGAGATGTAGCTGCAGGAGTTGGGTACACACTTGAGTGGTGCAGGGTAAGGGTGTATATGTAACTGGCCGCTAATAGGACCTAAATCACACACTAATGTTGTGAACTTGAGCATATTTTACAGCCACTGCAAACCTCAGAGTCTAAATTTCTTATTTTTGAAAGTAAAAATAACAATTTCATAGGGTTTATATAAAGATTAATAGAAATAACATACATAAAACATCATATAAGCTTGACACATGTAGATTACTCAAACAACAGTATTTCAAATATAAATATTATGTCTATGTAATAACTTAGGAAACATATTAAATAAAAATTAGGGCAGTGAAAAAGTTAGTTTGGTAATTATGAGCTAATTTTCTTTGGAAAGACAATAATAATAAAGCATAAAAGTTTACTAAGTATGTGATCAAACTATGTGAGATAAATAGGAATACTAAAAATTTATCATAAGGGAAAATAGTAAAATTTTAGCCACCTTTTTCTGCATGGTAATTATATAGGTTTATTTAAGGAGGTTTAATTTATGTTTTTTTTTTACAAATTTACTTTTATAATAAATAAAATAAGTCAATTTGCAAAAGGTAGTGGCAGGCTTCTATGAAAAGGGAAGCATATATAGCCCAAATTTAAAGATGAGTCTGCCTTTGGTTAAGTGTAAGATCTTTGCCAAATAAACTGACATCTTTCAGTTATTTAAACATCTGAGTCACAGTTTTTCTTGCTTATAGTATAGATAATAATATCTAAATTGCAGCATTTTATTAGGATTAGTAATGAAAAATCAATATTTATAACATGACTATTTTAGTGCCTACCATAAGACTGAAACTGTTTGCCAAAAATTCACTTCCTTTGCTTCTTGAATTATGCAGCTGGATTGTATTACTCAACGTGAAAAAAAATTAGGTTCAAGCATGTGAATCTTCTAATTTTTACTACATAACAATCCCAAAACCCAGTGGTTTCAAATAACAACCATCTATTAAGTTCAGCTTTGGAGGGGCCTTCATCTGGGTTGAGCTTAGTTGTACCATCCTGGCTTCAGCTTAACCAAAAGGCGACTGTGTACATGATGCACATTCATAAACATATCAAAGCCAATCACTAAGCCAAACATGAGAAAGAGAGAAGGGGGAGAGGATGAAGTGGAAATTGGAGAAGGGCTAAATAGGTGATGTGTGCATGTATGCCTCTACCATCTTGTGCCCCATTAAGATGTATAACTACAATGCACCAATAAAAAAAAGATGATTACCTAGGGAGAATACTAGTTTCTAACTTATACAAAACATCACTTACAGTCACATTATAAAGAATGCTCTAGTAGAACTTGCTGAGAGGATAGAAAAGTCCTATAAATCATTTCACGATAGTAGTTACTAGGCATATGTAGACTTTGAACACTTTAAAATACAGTCCATATGATTAAAATACTAAAATATTCATTTTATTTACTTTTATTAAATTTATATTTAAATAGTGACACATGAATTAGACCACTATATTAACAGTGCAGATCTACATACTAAAGATAGAGTGTGCTAGAAAAAATAAAAGGTTCATGATATCTCCCTATAGCTTTTTTTTTCAATCTTTTGAACTATATTTGCTCTTTTTTATTAAACAAAATTTTTATTGAACATAAATGGTATACATTTAAACTATATTTGGTGCCCTCTTCCCCCACCCCCATTCTCCCTTCTCCCCTCCCACCAATGGTTGTCCAGGTTAACTATGTCATAGAAAGCTCCCTATAGCTCTTGAAATCTGAATTTTCAGTGATTAGCAGAAAGAATTGGAATCTTTTTTTTTCTCTCCTTCTATATTTGGGCTTAGATTATGATCATTTTTTGGCCAAAAGAATATGGCAGAAGTATTTGCCAATACCATAACTTGCCTCCTTCTCTTGGAATTTGCCCATCTATTGATTTAAAAAAAAAAAAAAAGCTTGCTAGTTTGTGCTATAATGATAGGAAATCAGGGTCAAATCAGCATTGTTGCTCACACAGTCCCAGATATGTCAGAGAACTCCACGAAGGTATCATAACCATCAGAAGGTTAAAGAAGATTAGATCATTTTCAAAAAATACTTTTTACCCTTACCCTTTCACTATTTTGTGGGTCTCTCTATATATCATTTAAAATCTCTTATATCTCTATTTTTTCCTAGCTTTCACATATAACAAAAAACATGCCACCTTTGACTTTCTGAAACTGGGTGATTTTACTTAAATATTTTCTAGTGAAGAAGATGGGATTTTTAAGTCTTATCGTACATAAAAAAGTGCAGCTGTAATCTGATTGGTGTTTTATAAGCCATTTCCTATATCATTAATATACTCAGTAAATGTCACTATTTATATGCTTAACTCTGCTATTACTATTGCAATGAATCGCCATACTACCAGTAGGACCAAACTATTACCACTATGCCAGTATAAATGCAAATGATAATTGTACATAAGATTAAATAATATATCAAAGAACATATAAGTTGTAGTAAAATAAAACACAGTATTTGTCTGCTGATTGCCTAAGTTTGATCTTTAAATTATTAGAATTTAGACAATAAATATTGATATTAGTATTTTTGTTGAAGAAAAGGTAGTATAAGGGATGGTAGTTAACACAGATTTGCCAGGATTACATCTGTGATCCGAGTACTTGGAAGGTTGAGACAGTTTCATTGCCAGCTTCAGCAATTTAGCAAGACCATATTTCAAAAACAAAAGCACACAGAAAGGGTAGTATGTGTGGAGGTGAAGCTTGAAGGCAAAATGTCTTTTTCTTTGCATTAGTTTCCTTATATCGAAGAAAGTAGTAATTATGCTTCACAACATTATCATGACAATATATATTTCATAACAGCATTCTTTGGAAAGTAAGTTCAGATAATTTATCAAATTAATATCATTATAAGTTTTAGTATATCTGCATGAGGTCATCATCACTTTGTGCTCTATTTTTATGGTGCCTTTGTTAAATTTGATACCTTTTGGATACAAAATTTCTTAAATGACCAATTATAATTTTGAAATGCCATTATAAAGTAAACATGTTATTGTCTACAATCTTACGTCTATTTTAACTTTACTATAAAAATCTAACATTAGTGTATGCTGCTAATATAAGAAAATCAAAACTGCTAATAAAACATATTAACTTTGCAATTATGTAAATTTTTAACAAAATTACTTTATAAAAATTGGCATGTTAGAAAATGTAATATATTTCTTGTGAAATATTTATAATTTCTAAAATTATGCAATTTCTTGTGAGGAAGTATTGCTTTTCTCCTCCCAGTATCATTTATTATGGAGTTATAATTATGATGTAATTATCATTATGATGTAATTATCACCTGTGATGAAACACAGACCTTTTTCTTTCAGGAAAAACACAGCATAATAAGTGAGTTATCTCTGCTGGGATTATTGTGAGCTGGGCAACTTTGGCATGGGAGGCAGATGGAGCTCACATCATCTCCATAAAAATTTTTCTGATGTCAAAGTCCTTGGTAAACTGTCTTCAAGTTTCTGCTTCTTAAATCTCTGGAGTTTTCCATTTTGCTGTTCTTCTGAAGATCTATTTATTTCCCATGAGTGGTGGGCCATTCAGGACCACTCCCCAAAATTCTGTTTTAATTCTGTTTTTTTTGCTTTAGTTAGCCAAAGTCAGTTTTAAATACCTCTAAATGATTTATTGGAAGAAAGCTTACCCAACTTGTGTCAATTTCTATAAATTAATACAAAATTAATTAGGCCAAAAAAACTATTTTGATAAAATAATCTAAAGTAGATAACATTATATATGGTAAAACAATTTTTCTTTTAGAATGAAATAGTGTATCTTAGAAATTCCAGCTATATTACTGGAATATCTTTTTTATATTCTCGGGTTGTTAGTCCTGCTCTATTTTTCCAATTTTCTTTTAATTATTTATGAAGGTGAGAAGTCTATAAGTCAACAAAGAAGTAGAGAGGATAAGAGAGGGAATAATGTGTGGGCAGAAGTAGAAAATGAGAGATGTTTCACATATTTCCTCAAGTACTATATTATCTGGCGTATGTCATATTTATTTAATTATGAAATTTGTTTTTCAAAATTTAAATTCTCCTCAAACTCTACCAATTTTAAAATTGTAGATACTATTTACAATGGGTAACTCTTTCTTATTTCCTATTTACTGATCTGATCTGACACCTTACTTCAAGTGTTTGTCTTTATGTATAGAGAATGTGTTAGTTGGAGGACAAAACTGGGTACTACCAGTCAGTTAAGCATATAAATAATTATCAGTTAAGTAATTATGTTTTAATTTATGATAGTTTGTTAATTTCTAGAAAATGATAAAATAATGCTGAAAACATTTATGCCATTAAAGTTGCAGTGGATTGTACTCCCTAAGACTTTGTATTTCTGGACTTCAACTGTTCTCTTCTCCCAACCTAAATAAATGATAAGACATGTGCCTAGGTAATGACAATGTTATATGATCAGGGTTTTGGCAGTAATTAGATAGCACACTTGTATTACTAATTTGAGAAATTCTTAAAAGATACAACCAGGGTTCAGAAAAATTAACAAATGTGACTCAAAATCTGAAGAGGCAAAAATGGAGAGCAATCACTGAAGCCCCAGAGAGCAAAACATTGATACACCAGATTGCTGATGGCTTTGGCTTTCAGGAGAGGGATGCAGTCATCCAACGTGGACTTACAGGGAGGAAACTCAGGAATATAATTATGGTATCATAATGCCATCTTTTTCTTGCCGGCTTGCTCTGTTTGGTCAAACCAGTTGTGAGAAAGACAATGAGCTTTATGTTTTATTGAAAGTCAGGTTCACAGGGTTTAGAGCAGGATGAAGAAGAAAAGGGGCTGACTAAAGAGGTGAATAGAAAATCGCTGTAGCAAGTAGCTCACTGCTAACAGGAATGCAAAGGACACGCCTGACCATACACTGTGATGGAAATCCTTACAAGAGAGTTTCATGTTCCCAATGACATTTTTTTGTTTGTTTGGGATTTTTTTGGTACTGGGGGTGGAACCCAGGGGCTTTTCTACCTCTGGGCTATACTCCCATACCTATTTTATACTTTATTTGGAAACAGGGTCTCACCAAGTTGCTGAGAGCCTCACTAAGTATCTGAGGCTGGCTTTGAACCTGTGTGATCCTCCTGTCTCAGCCTCCCTCCCTGCATCACCATGCCCAGCCCCATGACATTTTTAAAATTTTGAGCTAGAAAACATTTTCCTCTTTCTAAATCCATGTAAATAGGTGCTTCCCCCATATTTTCTAAAATATATAATTTATTTCAAATGAATTTCTTAACTAACACTCTATTGTTCCTTTGATTAAGCCTTATGCTTGGAATAAATTTAAATTACTGAAACCATTTGTCAACTCTTTTTGTTAGTTTGATACACTGTTATTTACAACCAACATTTTTGCTCCTTAAAATTTGTTAGAATTAGGGTTTTAAATGGTTACAAAGTTATACTGGGTTTAGTGGCACACACTTGTAATCCCAGTACTTGGGAGGCTGAGATAGGAGGATCACAGATTCATAACCAGTCTTAGCTACTTAGTGAGGTCCTTCACAACTTAGTGAAACCCTGTTCTAAAATAAAGAATAAAAAATAGAACTGAGGGTATAGCCGGAAATAGAATGCCCTTAGGTTCCATTCCCAGTACCGACCACAAAAAAAGTTATAAAATTAAAAAATGAAAACAAGTATATTAGTTTAATAAAGTAACGATAATAAAATATTTTAAAGCATGCTATTTTAAGTTACTTTGTATTTCTTCAACTTAATGATAGCTGGTTTGGTAACTGTCTGTTTGATTTGATATTCTAATGTACCAATGACAGGATCCATTATCTCTTCAGAAAAGAAGACATGCAAATTGCTTCAAAGTGAATTCTATCACATGTTTTGAGGAGAAATTATAATCTACAAATGTCACTGATTTTCTTCATTTGTTCAGTCTGTACTTACGATTTGATTATAGAAGAAAAACATTTGATTCAGAAGAAAAACATTGCATATGTTTGTATTTTTATTTACTTATACATTTTTATATTGCAATACAAAAGCATTTGAAGTGATTTTGCCACAAAGAACTATAGAAGAAAAAAATTCTTGAGTGATATGTGTAAATAGCTAAAGGAGAAATTACTTCAACTGTAAAGGAAAGAAAAATATAGCAGTTTTCAAATTATTATGAAAGCAGACTCTATCCATTGAAAATATTTAATGCTATTGACTATAGATTTTGGGTTCTTAGTGGCAACTGTTAGAAGGGAATTAAGGCTAATAGAAGGAGCAGGGATTTAGTGTTCTGATTGAAGATCCAAGGTCAAATTTAGGACAGCTGTAGTTTCAGCTTAAATGACATCTCAGGATTGATCTCTTGAGTTACTGCTGATTCCTCTGTTGAACTCCAGGCACTGTGGTAGCTGCCAAACCTGCAAGATGGGCCACTGGAGACTCTCTGGCAGCACTGCTCTGGTTGGAAATCCAGATGCGGCGTAACTGCTACTGTTCCTCTCAGAGTGGGCACTTCTATTTCTTCTTCACATTATCCACTAATGAAGATGATAGATTTTGTAATCTGGGACCAGGTTATGTCCCTAGCCTCTGGGTGCACTGGAAAATGAGGACAGTTGTCTCTCCGTGTCCTTCAGTATCACATTAATAGTTTTGACCAACCATATAAAATATTTTTTAAAAATGTGACTATAAGCTGGGTGTGGTGGCAGGCATCGGTAATCCCAGTGCTTGGGAGACTGAGGCAGAAGGAGCAATGCCAGCCTCCGCAACTTAGCAGAGCCCTCAGCAACTTAGTGAGAATCTGTTTCAAAATGAAACTAGTAAAATAGGCTTGGGGATGTTGTCTGGAAGTAGAATGCCTCTGGCTTCAATGCTCAGCATCACATACACACACACACACACACACACACACACACACACACACATACAAAAATTGTGTGTACTGAGCATGTACAAAATTTTTTTCTTGTAATTAGTCCCTAAACAATATACCATAACAATTTACATAACACCTGCATTGAATTAGGTATTATAACTGGTCTAAAGATTACTTATCTAAAAATTTACGTAAAAGGGTGGGCAGGCACTGGCAGGGCACCCTTCGGCGACCCCCTCCCCACCTGGAAGGACCCTGTGGTCCAGGCCTCTGGCCCCGACACTGGGCGGGTGGGCAGGTGCTGGCGGGGCACCCCTAGGCTACCCCCTCTCCACCGGAAGGACTCTGTGGTCCAGGCCTCTAGCCCCGACCCTGGGCGGGTGAGCAGATGCTGGAGGGACACCGCTAGGTGACCGCCTCTCCACCAGGAAGAACCCTGTGGTCTGGGCCTCTGGCCCCGACCCTGGGCAGGTGGGCAGGTGCTAGGGCAAACAAGGCCGGGATTGGAGCCTGCTGTGAGGCAAGGTTGGTACTGGGGCCTCCGAGGCCGGGATCAGAGCCTGCTGAGGGGTTAGGCCAGTGCTGGGGTCAGCAAGGCTGGGATCGGAGCCTGCCGTGAGGCAAGGCCAGTGCTGGAGCCTCCAAGGCCGGGATTGGAGCCTACCGAGGGGTCTGGCCAGTGCCAGGGCCAGCGTGGCTGGGATCAGAGCCTGCCATGAGGTGCTGGGGCCTCCGAGGCCGGTATCAGAGCCTGATGAGGGGTTAGGCCGGTGCCGGAGCCAGCGGCCGGCATCGGAGCCTTCCGTGAGGCAAGGCCACTATTGAGGCCTCCGAGGCCGGGATCGGAGCCTGCTGAGAGGCAAGGCTGGTGCTGGGGACTTCGAGGCCGGGACCAGAGACTGCTGAGGGGTTAGGCCAGTGCCGGGGCCAGTGGCCGTCCTCGGTGCCTTCCATGAGACAAGGCTGCTATTGAGGCCTCTGAGGCCGGGATCGGAGCCTGCCGTGAGGCAAGGCTGGTGCTGGGGCCTTCGAGGCCAGGATCAGAGCCTGCCGAGAGGTCAGGCCGGTGCTGGGGCCAGCGAGGCCGGGATCGGAGCCTGCTGTGAGGCAAGGCCGGAGTCGGGGTCTTGGAGGCCGGGATCAGAGCCTGCTGAGGGGTTAGGCCAGTTCTGGGGCCAGCGGCCGGCATCGGAGCCTTCCATGAAGCAAGGCCACTACTGAGGCCTCTGAGGCCTGGATCAGAGCCTGCCGAGGGGTTAGGTCAATGCCAGGGCCATTGGCTAGCATCGGAGCCTGCCATGGGGAAGGCCGGTGCTGGGACCTCCGAGGCCGGGATTGGAGCCAGCTGAGGGGTTAGGCCAGTGTCGGGGCCTTCTATGATGCAAGGCCACTGCTTTAGCCAGCGAGGTCTGGATCAGTCCACCGGGTAGCCAGGCCACAACTGGGGCCGTCACGAGTGGGATCGGTATTTGCAATGCGGCATGCACAGAGAAATATCACAGAAAATTAAAACCAAATGCTTCCCCTAATCAGCTATAACTAGGAGGAAAGGGGCAACAGGAAGTGGTCGAGCTATAGAAAGGGCTCTATAGTGAAGGAATTAAGGTGACCAATCAGAGGGTATTGAATAGGGAGGATGGAGCCTCTTTAAAATGCAGGAGGTACATAAACATATGTATCAAAGTTAATCACCAAACAAGCATGGGATCTAGGGAGGGGGAGGATTGGGATGGGGACTGGATGAGGGCTCATTGGATGATGTGTGCTTGTATATCCTCTCAAGTCTTGTATTCCAATGTAATGTATGATTACAATGCACCAATGAAAATTTTAAAAAATGAAAATTTACATAAACATGTATGTAGGTAGGTTATATGCAAATATTATACCATAGTATTCAAGGATCTTGAGTTTTACGGATTTTGGTTTTGAAGGGGTCCTGTAGATACTACCTGTAGGGACTACTCTCTGGAAATTCTAACATCTTCAATTGGCAGGCTGGCTGACTTTTAACCATGAATAGGAAGTGTTCTCCGTATAGGAGGAGTTACGCACTATAAAACCAAAACAACCAGAAAACAAGTTATTTAGGAAGAGAGGTACCTGAGATTTTTTTTAATAACCACACAGATTCAAACTTTTAAAAAATATCTTATTGGTGCATTGTAGTCATACATCTTACTGGAGTACAAAATGGTGAAGGCATACATACATACATCAATCATTTAGTCCTTACCCAATTTCTACCCCATTCCCTCCCCTTCCCTCTTTCTCATGTTTGATATGTTTTTGAATGTACATCATGTATATTAAGGAATTTCCCTCTTCTGCCCCCATCCCCTCATTTAGGTCACCTTATTTGCTCATCTTTAGTTTCTCCTTCTTTGTCCAGAGTTCCTCCTGTGGCCCATTTTCTCACTAGCTTATGAATATTAGGAAGAACATTTGATTTCTTACTTTTTGTGACTGATGAATCTCACTTAGCATAATGTTCTCCAGTTCCACTCATTCCCTGTAAATTACGTAATTGTGTTCTTCTTTGTGGCTGAGTAAAATTCCATTGTGTATATACCCCATAGTTTTGTGATCCATTCATCTGTTCATGGATATCTTGGTACAGATACAGGAGTTACATAAAGAACATTTAGAGAAAGCCTGAAAGAAATAAAGTTTCAAATTTTTCTTTTACATTATAGTTAGATGATCAATAATAACTATTTAAATGTTTTATGATCTTATACACTTTATACAAAATGTTAAAATATTTTGTATATAAAGTTATATATGTTTATATTTAAATATATACATGTACCTTAATAAAAATACTATTTTAGCTTTCTAATTTATTTATTTATTTATTTTTCCTGTACTACGGATGAAACCTAGGGGCATTCTACCTCCGAGCTACACCCCCAGCCCAATTTTTAATTATTTTGTAACTGAGTTGCAAAGAATCTCACTAAGTAGCTGAGGCTGTCCATGAACTGCGATCCGCCTGTCTCAGCCTCCCCAATGCTGGGATTACAAGCTTGCGCCACCACCCCCAGCTGGCTTTCTAATTTAAATAGCACAGGATAGTCTTATTTACTAATTAGGTATCTACTAACTGCCACAAAAATGTGTTAGATTTTGACTCATTTTTGTAATAGTCAAGAATAGAGATTTTTAATAAAGAATAGAACTTGATATTCTTAACTAATACAAACTAAAATGAAAAAAAAATTAAATCTATGCTTTCTGTTTATATTGAGCCTGTAAGGTTAAGAAGAGGAGTGAAGAGAACCTACAAGGTGGGAGTTCATGCCATTTATACGAGCATGCTTTGGTCAAACTTTTAAGACTATAATTATACAATACAACCTGTTAAAAGTGTACCTGGTATATAGCAGAGTGGATAGAAGCTACCTTAGTAAGAAAATGCTATTTTGCCTGAATGAATACCATGTTGAGGAGCAAATATGTGTACTTAAATAGACACTGGCTTTTTAATAAACACATACAGAGGCAGATTACCTGTGGAAATTGGGGAATTTGTCAGATCTTTTTATTTTTACTTAAAGTATAACACAATTTTCCATACATAGGGAGAATAATAGTGTGAGAAGCTTAATTTTAAAAAGAGAAAACCTTTGACTAAAGAAATGGGATGGTAGAAAGGTCAGTTAAGCAGAAAATAACTCATTTTAAACAACAACTCAAGAATTCAAAATAAACAACAGGAATAATGACTTCATTGACAAAACTACAGGCTTATCCAAGCATAGAGCTGGTGCAGGAAACATCTAACATTACTAATGAGTAGGTATGAGTCTTAAACATTCGTTTGATATCTTATCATTTCTGTTCAAGAAATACTGTTGTTTCAGACACAAAAACAGCTGTGTAGGTTTTTCCCAAAACATTTAGAATGCTCTAGCAATTTAAAATCATTGCATTTACAATGATTAAAGAAAAAAGACATGAAAAAGTTCATCTTAATATAATCTACAGAGACATGCAATATGGCAATTGCACTGGATTGGCTGTTGGTCTGAATAAAAATCATCCATTAATTCATTACTTAAGCATTAATTTACTCAACAAAAATTATTAGAAGCTTATGATGTAGCAGGAATTATGAATGCAAACAATGGACAAGATACAGTGTCTATCTTAAGAGATACACAGTTCATTTGTAAATAATTCCATTCCAGGAATTAGTCATTGGCTATATAGTAAAAAATCAAACACAGTAACTACAACAGGAGTAATTCCTTCTATCAATCATTAGTGAATTCTTATAATTTATGTTGTATTTGAACATATCTATATTCTTATTTATATGACTTAAAAAACATTGACTTCAAATCAAATTAAAATATGCCTTGCCTGGAAGGATAATAACCATAAAGTCAAATTAGATATGTGTAATCTTTTTCTCTAACACAAGTAAATATTAATGCACGGCTTAATCCTTCTGTCTCAGCCTCTCAAATGCTGGGATTAAAAGTGTGAGCCACCATGCCTAGCTGATATAACAAGATTTTAAATTAGTCCTGACCACAAGTGAAATACAAGAAATTTTTGTACTTTTTTGAATTGAAATACACACAATAAACATTTTGTGTCTCATACTACCAATCACAAATTTGTGTGAACCCTGAAGAAAATATATCATATATATAGTATATATGTATGTATAAAGTATTAGTAGTGCTCCTTCCTCTAAAGATCAGCTGTTTTCCTTAATCACCTGTTATTAGTGTCAACAAATGTTATAGATACATATTACTTTGAGAATTAACATAGACTTTTAAGTAAGATTTCACTTCAAGTCTCTGTTGGAGATAAGTTCTATAGTGATAAAATTGCCATTATTTGAGGTTTATGGTTCTGCACACTCCTCAGTTTTTTTAATTGAAACTGTAAAGTCTGATTTGTGTATTTAGATTTCCCATACAGAGAATAAAACTATCATAAAAACTATCATTATAAAAACCCCTAATATATCCCTTTTAAATCTTTCCTTATAACAATAATTTAATTTTCAAATGAATTACAAGTTTAACAGTAAAAATTATTTATTTCTTGCATATGGTTAATTATATCTTAATTAGGTTTACATTACAAACTTGCCTTCCAGTTTTACTAGTTACATTTTATAATTCAAATAAAGTTAAATGAGTAAACATCAATACAGTTAGATCCAGGGAAGCTTTTATTTTTTTAACTGTACCATGCCTTGATTATATATACACTCACACACATAAGCTGAGAATTTACTCTCAAAACCTTAGACCAAAGAGGATACATGTCAAAAAACATTTATTTCCAATGATGCTAATATTGTTTTCATGAAACAAGTCCATTTACGCATTCTCTACATTATGCTCACGTACTTATGGTTTGACATAGATAAGTTCTACCTCCTAAGACCCGGAACTGTTAGGTTTATAGAATTAAGTAAGATGGAGTATAGATCAAACAGAATTCTCAGGAAAATTAGAAAGTTTTATATCCATGCAGAAAAATAATGAATTAAGAAATTAGCTGTATAATTTTTTAAAAATGAATTATTTTAAAAACATTCTCCTATATTTTGAAACAGAGTACTTTAGATAAAACTTTTACTAAGATAATAATTTTTCATAATACTATTCTTATTTATGATGAGTCCTGAAAAATAGTTCAAATATTATATTTCTTTTTACCTTCTATTTTAAAGGCCTTGCTATTTGCTTCTATTTATTTTTCTGGTAAATATTTTATGTTTTTAACCCCTTCAAAATTGCATGTTGATTGAAAAACAGTTTAGATCAAAATTTAAATTTATATTGAGATGAGGAAAATAGTTTTTCTATTTAAAAATAAGTTTCCCAGAGGAGGAAAAATGGTGGCTGTGGGACGCAGCACATCTTAGTAGCTATAACAAATAAAATTCAACTAACAAGAAGGCAGCATCTTGACAAAAATTTTAAAAAAGGAGCGGAAGATATTTACAAACAAAAACATATAAAAGGGAACCATGGTGGAAGAAAACCCAATACTCTGAAGGTGAGATTCATTACAAAGAGCCCAAGTGTGCAACTGACCTAGTGTAGCAGCTGGAGCCATCTTGGCCATTGGCCCAAATTGTGACTGCCAGATCCAGCACCCCAAGAAATCCCTACAAGTAATCCAAGAACTTGAAATGCAGAAACCAATGGCAAGAGCTCTAACATCTTAAGCGACCAACACCACATCTCAGGGATGCAGAAAAAAAATCCCAAAGCCCAAGCACTCACCAGAGACCAGAAACCACAGTGGCACATTGTGCCCTCTAGAGACCTGGCCCACAGGACAGCAAGGTAACCGTGTTGTGTTACTCAGCAGAAAACCACCCAAAGCAGCTGCAAGGAACCCAGTGGACTAAGATCTGGTGGCTCATCTCTGAAGTAGTCCAGTTAGAACCTTCAGAGACATTGGAAAAGCTCATAATGCTCAGGGCATGGTATCTGCATGTTTGTACAGGAGGTCGCTACAAGACACACTGGATGCCCAAGCCGGTGTAGGTAGAGAGGTACAGGCTCAGACCCAAAGCATGGAAAGCCTAGGGTTGGAAGGCTTAGAACACAGGCCCAAGAAGCACATGGCCCACTTCTGGAAAGCACAGAGCTGAGGGCATGAAAGCTCAAAGCACAAAACCTGAGATTACAGAGCCCAGGACAAAGAGTGCAGAGCCAGGGCTGAAGGGCGCAGAGTCCAGGGTGGGAGGGCATGGAATCCAGGGCCCAAAGATGTGGAGCACAAGGACAGAAAGAACAGAGCTTAGGGCCAGAGAGTACAAAGCCCAGGGCTGGAAAGCTCAAAGCCCAGGAAGGGATAACACAGAACACTGGGATTACACAAAACTCATATACAGTGACACCCAACACCCTCACACCTGAGCACAAGGCTCACAGAGGCAAGAAAGGGGCACAAATACTCACAAAGTGGGTTCAAAAGCTGGAAATAGCTTACAGAAAAAATGAGAGTTATTGGAATATACTCCAGAATCAACCACAGTGAACAGGCATACAGATATATGAGCCTGAACCCTATATATATGTAAATTAGCAGAACTGCTGTTTTTTTTGTTTTGTTTTATTTTGTTCTTTTTTTTTTAACACTGTTGTTAGTTCTTTGAATTCTTTTTTCCTTACTTTTCTTCTTTTGGTTATTTGTTTTGTCTTAGATTTACAATTGTTAGTCTTTTTAATTGTTTTGTTACTTTCCCACAGACAGTGAGAAAATTCAAAGAATTTTCAGAAACTATTTTGAAAATTTATAGTTCAATAGAATAGAAAAATAGAAAAAAATTAATATATTTCTAAGCAGATATAACCTACCTAAAATGAAGCAAGAGGACATAGCAAGCTTAAACCAACCAATAGCAAACAAAGAAAGAGAAACAGCAATAAAAATTCTTTCATCAAAGAAAAGCAACAGGCTCATATGGGTTTCCATCTGAACTCTACAAATACTTCAGAGAAGAATTTATACCAATATTTCTCAAGTTGTTCCAGGAAATTGAAAGAGATGGAATTCTCCCAAACTCCTCTATGAGGCCAGTATCACATTAATACCAAAACCAAATAAAGATACCCCAAGAAAAGAAAATTACAGACCAGTATCTTTGATGAACATAGATGCAAAAATTCTAAACAGAATACCAACTATACACTTTCAAAGTTATATCAAGAGAATTGTACCCCATGACCAACTTGGTTCATCCCAGAAAACAAAGGCTGGTTCAACAAACACAAATTAATACATATTAATCACCACATAAATAGACCTGAGAACAAAACCACATGATAATATCAATAGATGCTGAAAAAGCATTTGACAAAAATGCAACATCTATTCATGTTAAAAACACTACAGAAAATAGAATGAATGTATATCAACATCCTTAAGGCAATATACAAAGCCAGTATCATATTGAATGGGGAAAAAACTGCAAAAATTTTCTCTAAAATCAGGAACAAGACAAGGATGCCCACTATCTCCACTCCTTTTCAATATAGTCATTGAGACTCTTGCGACAAAAATAAGAAAAGGATATCAAAGGTATTGAAATGGGAAAAGAGGAATTAAAATTATCCTTGTTTTCAGATGACATGACCCTTGATCTAGAACACCCAAAAAACTCAAAAGACTACTGGAGCTGATTAACCATTACAGCAAAGTTGCAGGATACAAAATCAACCTAAATAAGTCTGTTACTTTTCTATTTGCCAACCATGAATCCACAATAAAAGAAATAAAGAAAACAATTCCATTCACAATAATCTCAAAACCAATAAAATGCCTAGGAATAAACCTAAACAAAGACATAAAAGACCTCTACAGTGAAAACTATAAAGCATTAAAGGAAGTAATTGAAGAAGATCTTGGAAATGGAAAGATCTCCCTTTCTCATAGTTAGGCAGAATAAATATTATCGAAATGGCCATTCTGCCAAAAGTGATCTACAGGTTCAATGTAATTCTTATCAAAATTCCAATGGCATTCTTTATAGACCTAGAAAAGAATAATAGTCAAACCAGCATGGTATTGTCACAACAACAGGCACGCAGACCAAAGAAATAGAATAGAAGAGACACCAATAAATCCACACACTTATAATCAGTTGATCTTTGACAAAGGGGCCAAACACATACACGAGAAAAGACAGCCTTTTCAACAAATGGTGCTGGGAGAACTGGCTATCCATTTGTAAAGATGGAACTAAATCCTTATCTCTCACCATGCATAAAAATCAACTTGATTTGGATCAAAGAACTGGAAATTAGACCAGCGACCATGAAGTTACTAGAGGAGGGCATAGGATCAACCCTCAAACATATAGGAACAGATATTAACTTTCTCAACAAGACCTTCAGAGTACAGGTAACTAAAACAAGAATTAACAAATGGGATGGATTAAACTAAAAAGTTTCTTCTCATCAAACAAAGCCATCAAAAACCCAAAGAGAAAGCCCACAGAATGGGAAAAGATCTTTACCAGCCACCACTCTGAGCCAGGACTAATATCCAAAGTATACAAAGAGCTCAAAAGACTACAATAGCAAAACAAATAACCCAATCAAGAAATGGGCAATTGAATTGATTCGATACTTAACAAAAGAAGAGATACAAATGGCCAATAGATACATAAAAATGTTCAATGTCATTAGACACCAGGTAGATGCAAATCAAAACTATACTGAGATTCCATCTAAAACCAATCAGAGTGGCAAGCATAAATAAATCAAATAACAACAAATGCTGGTGAGCATGTTGGGAATTAAGAACTCTTTTACACTGTTGGTGGGGGGGCAAACTATTTCAGCCACTATGGAAATTCTTTAGAAAACTAGTTCAGTGTGGAGATTCCTTAGAAAACTGAAAATTGATCCACCATATTATCTGGCTATACCACTCCTTGGTATCTTTCCAAAGGGGTTGAAAACAGACAAATACAGTAACATGTATAACCATGTTCATAGCAGTATAATTTACAATAGCCAAAATTATGGAACCTACCTGGGGCTCCATCAACCCATGAATGGATTGCAAAATTATGGGAAATACACAGAATGGAATTCTACTCAGCAATAAAGAAGAACAAAATCATGTTATTTGTAAGAAGATGAAGAACAATATGTTAAGTGAGATCAGCCAAAGACTGAAAGAGAAGGGACATACATTTTCTCTAATATGCCCAAAGTAGGGAGTATTAGGGATACTGGATGGACTCCAGATAATGGAGGGGACACCTAAGCAAAGATAAAAAAAAAAAGGGTAGGGTAGGAAGAAGGCTGAGGTTGATTAATGGAGGAGCTACATTCTAATACATGTATAAGAGCCGAGCGTGGTGGCACACGCTTGTAATCCCTGTGCTTGGGGGGCAGAGACAGGAGGATAGCGTAGGTTCGAAGCCAGCCACGCTGGCTTAAGAGACCCTGTTTCCAAAGATAAAATAGGCCTGGGAGTGTAGCCAGGAGGTAGAAGGGCTTCCAGGAACCCCAGTACCACCAAAAAAACAAAACAAAAACAATATGTGTATAAGAATGTAGCGTGGTTAATCTAGACACTCACTGTTGGGAGAGGAGAGAAGTGGAAGCCAAGGGGGGGAGGGTACCAAGTACTGTGTGATTGTTTGCCATTGTCAATATGATCCATATTATGATGTGAAACTATAGTGTACCAATAAAATAAAAATGAATATAAGTTTGTTTCCCTGGTGATACTATGAAACTACTATATTAGCTGCTAAATGTCTGTTTTTGGGCTAGTTTTCACATGTGAAAAAAAAATAAACTTCTACCTTTACCAATAAAAAATAAATAAATAAAATAAAAATAAGTAACCCATTGTTTCTGAATTTATACAGGTGGTTTTTATGTATTTGTATTTGTGACGGACTATCTGAAACTTTTTATAAATATTACATAATTTCAGATTCATTCATTTAGCTCTTTGAAAATAGATATTCAAATGTCATTTGTTATTGGAAGCATATAAAAAACTTTATTTATTAGTAGCCAGAAAAAAATATTTGTAGAATATTAGTTAATTTCAAGCTGAACCTTAAATCAATGCACTTAAAATACCAAGTATAATATGAAATCCTAGTAATAATATTTGCTTTACAATAGTTTGTGAATTAAATATTGACATGAATAATATGATTATAGGATTGATGAGATTTATATTGCAGTAGGTATTCACTTACAAAAAATAAAAACAATAAAATTTATAACAATATATTTTCCCATATGAAATGTACGATCTGTTTTAAGTCACTATCCTGCAATAAATTTTGCTTTCTTCCATGCCATCTTGTTTAACTTGATAGCAATAATAGTTTTAATGTCGATTCTTCAATTATATATCTTGTAGCCATGAGTTTTAGCAGTTCTCCAATACGTGTATTGATCTTGAAGCATTGCCAGTTTTTTTGGCTTTTGTTACTATGCAAAGAAGTACATGCTAACCTTTCAGATTATTGATTTTTGGGGAAAAAAGAGAGAAAAATGTTTTGATTTAATGTTAATGTAAAGTTTATCATAACACTTTTCTGACATTTTTTCATTTTTTTTAAAGATTATACCCAAGCTTTAGGCAAAATTATAAAAAAGTAGACATGTCAGATCTTTCTAAATAAATTTTCTATCTATATCGCCAATGCATTCATCATTTTCACTAAGTTCTATAGTGAGAGTACATTCTGAGTTTTTTTTTTTTCTTTTTTTTTTTCTGAGGTACTGGGGGTGGAACCCAGGGGCTTTTCTACCTCTGGGCTATACTCCCAAACCTATTTTATACTTTATTTGGAAACAGGGTTTCACTAAGTTGCTGAGAGCCTCACTAAGCTGAGGCTGGATTCGAACCTGTGCGATCCTCCTGTCTCAGCCTCCCAAGAGCTGGGATTACAAGCATGGGCCACTATGCCCAACAATTCTGGGTTTTTAATATGCATATTTTAAATGCCATTCAATTCAAACTAATATTTATTGATCACAAAATATGTAACAGAAATTTTGTTTAGAGATGACAATGTAATTCTATTTAAACCTACACAGTCTTTGGCTTACAGACCTTACCCACACACACATGCAGATAGTTACATACATATACACAGTATAATGTATGTATATACATGCAAAAACATATGTATGTGTTTCATTTATTCTTATAATAGAAGGAAAACTTAAAAAATCACTGTCTCAAGGAAATAAATGCAATTGAATTAAACATATATATGATAGAAAAAGAGGTTAACATTGGAAAAATGTCAGAGAACATGTCAATTAAAATTCTTGTTGCAAATTATAGAAAGTAACTTCAAATCTGTTTCTCAGAAAAATGAGGTGATATTTAAGAAAAATTGGATTAACACATGAGAAAACCAATCAGTAATGGTTGATTCTTACTGGAACCATAAATTACAACCATCAACAATCATGTCAGATATCATTTCCATCACATGGTCTCTTGTAGCTAATTTTTTTTCTGCATGTCTGCTTCCTTTTCCATCTCTGCTATTTGCCCTTCCCCTTCCTTCGAGCTGGCTGTCTTAGAGCAATAGAGTTGCAGAACTGCCTCAACCACCCTCTCTCCATTCACCCTCAGGCTTCAAGCCATTCCTTGGGTCTGCCATCATCTATTATGATTGTGAGCATATGCTATTATGGGAAAGGAAGTGATGGAGAGGCAGAGAATATTCAGAAGCGGGCCAGTCAGCCTGCATTAGCTACATCTTATCTAAGGTTTCTACATCTGCCTTGATATATTTGGTAAATATTTATTAACCTATCTTTTGTTGAATAAAAATTGTTTACATAGATAAAATAACTGTTAGGAATCATACCACTAAGAAGTGGTAAATTCAAGTTAATCTGAGTCCACTATTAAACATATTTCCCCAGTTGCTAGAGAAGAGATGGAGGGCATAAATACTGCTGGAAATTGATTTGGTAGATGTATTTCTGGACATTGAGGACAAGTAAGAAGGGAAGCAAGCTCAGAGAGTATGGAGAAAAAGCAAGGCATTATGTGGATGGATGCTCTGGCCACTTCACAATAAGTCATGGAGGAGACTTAGCGCAAGGCTCTGCAGGCACAATAGAACAAGTCTTTGGATAAATATTAGAGCCCATCTCTGCCATAGAACAGTCCAAGAAGGAAAAATAGCTTATCATGTTAGCTCTTTTTTATCTCCACTCTCCCATTAAAAATGTTTGCTTCATTCGGAACTTTTGGCAGATGCTGAAGAGGTTAGATATAAGGCCTTGGGCATGGTTTCTCAGTGGAATCAGAAAGTGAATCATAGAGGCTACAGTATTTTGTTTTAACCTCAGGTAAAGGAGATGTTTGGGCTTGCCTGGAGAAGGTCTGTTGAGGTAGTTACTCAGGCAAAAGGAGGGGCCTAGAGTTCAGATCAGGTGAAACTAAAAATCTAAGGAGTGATAAAGGTATACTGAATATAACCACTGGAAAATATAAAAGTATGAAAAAGATCACCTAAGGTTTAATCTCTCACAGTGTTCTTGGAAAGAAGTATATATTTACTAGGAATATATATATATATATATATATATATATATATATATATATACTAGGAATATATATATACATGTATACATATACATATATACATATACATATACATATTCCTAGTAAAATTAACAAGTGTCCAAAAGGAGACAGATGCAGGGAGAAGGATGCTGGGGGAGTCAATATAGCACTGTGGGTGGTAGTACAGACTTTGAGTCAATCTATGAGGCCAAAACTTGAAAAAGGGATTATTTTAACACGATTTATGCACCAGACATTAGATATAATAAGATTTAATTGAAAGAACCTAAAATATAGTGTTAAGAGGAAAATAAACACAATTGTCAGCTACAATGTAGGAAGTAGCAAGAGACTGTCATTCTCATTTGATCAAGGAGAGCAAGCCATGTCAGCTACAGAGTTCTAACATTAAAAAAAATACATAAGCCAGTAGTGGTGCACCACACTTGTAAATCCAGCACTCGGGAGGCTGAGACAGGAGGATCTCAGGTTTGTAGCCAGCCTCAGGTATTTAGGGAGGCCCTTGGCAAATTAGTGAGATCTCGTTTCAAATTAAGGAGAAAAAATAGGACTGGGGGTGTAACTTGGCAGTATAATGCCCATTTCCTGTACTACCAATAAATAAATAAATAAATGCACATACAAATCTATGAAAACCAAAGTATTAATAAGTATTGTGTAGTAGAGACCTACAGCTGAATTTCATCTTACACACTGCAGATGGAAGATTGTAAAGACAAGTCCAACTATGATGGATAGGTTTAAGGACAACCTATGTAAGTAATTAATAGGCAAGCATATGTGGACTTGAATAATGGGTTAGAAACCTAAAGAATTTGAAGCTGGGCATGGTGGCGCAGGCTTGTAATCCCAGCGCTTAGGAGGCTGAGACAGGAGGATCGCACAGGTTTGAAGCCAGCCTCAGCTACTTAGTGAGGCTCTCAGCAACTTAGTGAGACCCTCTTTCCAAATCAAGAATAAAATAGGTCTGGAAGTGTAGCCCAGAGGTAGAAAAGTCCCTCAGTTCCACTCCCAGTACCACGAGAGAGAGAGGGAGAGAGGGGGGGGAGGGGAGGGGAGGGGAGGAGAGGAGAGGAGAGGAGAGGAGAGGAGAGGAGAGCAGAGGAGAGGAGAGGAGAGGAGAGTTTTTTTTTTACTAATTTTCACTGGGTACTCAATGTTAGCACTTATGACTGGGGACAGTTTGAGCTCTGAGTAAGCTGACTCATGAAATATTTGAAGGTTTTCCATTCTACCAGACAGCGGGATCACTGAAGGCCAGGAACAGAGCAGAAGAAAATGAACTTTCTAAGGCACACTGTGACATGAAATATAAAAATATAAATGTAAAAAATAAAGGAAAATAAAAGAAGTAAGAGAAATCACTTACCTCTTTTGCTAACCAAGGTACTCTGGAACTCTGGTACTTTATTGAACATTGTGTACCTGCCCCATAAAGAGTGGGTGCAGAACTGTAAAATGATTAGCTCTCCTCAGTGAGAAAGGGGTGGGACAAGAAAGGAAGGGTGACTCTACCTTGATAGAAGCAGCTGGCGTATGGCATATAAAATAGTTTATTCTCACAGCCCAGAAAGCTCTTGTTTATAGAGAGTATAATATTAGTCTACAATAGATACGACTTTTTAAAAAATCATGTAGCAAATTTAAAAAAAAATCTACAAATATACAAAGATATAAAACTAAAAAGACATTTGCAGAAAATCTTGAAATATTGTAAAAATAGATAACTCAAAATAAGTGAGGGAAAAAGAAAAGTAGGAAAAAAGAAGATACTGATGAGATAGAAAACAAACACAAGTAACAGACATGAACACAAGCAATCAGATTAAATAAAATTAGACTATGATTTCAATGAAAAGGTAGAATTTGGCAGATAGAATTTAGAAAATAGAAAAAATATTATGTTTACAAAAAATCTTAAGATAAATTGACAATGACAACATAAAATTTTAACAGAATGCAGATCAGTAAGACTTTGTTTCAAAATAAATAATAAAAAATAGGGCTGGGGGTATAGCTCAGAGGTAGAATGCCCCCTTCCATTCCCATTACCTCAAGAAAAAAATTAACAGGAGACAAATTCAGGAAACACTATGAAAATTAAAACTGATCTAGATCAGTGTTAAGGATGATACTTTGAAAAGACCAGTAAAATTGCTAAATTCTTACAAAAATACTGAGAAAAACACAGAAAATATTATCACTTACAATATCTGAAATAAAGAAGATGCCATTACTGATTACATACTTTAAAATAATTACAAAAATATACACTTCAGAAATTGCATAAAACACACATGGCAAGGTGTTTGTTAGATGTGCAAAACAGTATAGTCTATTTGGACTGAATTAATGGCAATTGCTTTATTATTATTATTATTTTTTTTTTTTGGTGGTACTGGGGTGGAACGCAGAGGCTTTCTACATCCGGGCTATACTCCCAGACCTATTTTATACTTTATTTGGAAACAGGGTCTCACTAAGTTGCTGAGAACCTCACTAAGTAGCTGAGGCTGGCTTCGAACCCGTGTGATCCTCCTGTCTCAGCCTCCCAAGCACGGGGATTACAAGCGTGTGCCACCACGCCCAGCTCAATTGCCTTATTTTGATATTTTATGATAGTTATGCAAAGTACCGCAATTTAAAACTAGATAAGACAACATAGGACTTAATTATAAATTTTTTCTTACAACTGACTGAATTATATAGAAATAAAAATTTTAAAAACACATCAAGACATTGTATACAGTTCCTTCTCAGTAAATAGTAAATATAGTAATCATAATAAATAGAAAAAAGTCATAAAATCCTTAAGTAAAAAATTTCAGAGCTGGCCATGGTGGCTCATGCTTGTAATTCCAGTACTTGGGAGGCTGAGAAAGGAGGATTCCAGGTTCAAAGCCAGCCTTAGTGACATTGTGAGGCCCTCAGCAACCTAACAAGATCTTGTTTCAAATAAAAAATAAAATTAGGCTGGGTGTGTAGCTTAAGGGTAGAATGCCTTTGGGTTTAATCTTCAGTACTACAAAAAATTAGTAATTTAAATTAAAATGACAAATTCTTATAATCAAACACTACAAAACCTTTCATAAGAAGTACATTATAAAATATAAGCACACAGCTATTTGAAAAATTTAATTTCTTATAAACAACCTTTCAATAAACAAAAGTGCAGATTGCCATTAGTCATCATCAAGTTAAATTCTAGTGAATTTCTATTTAGTACTCACCAGAATTAATAGAATTAATCAAAACAACGATACAAATGGTGGCTAGGTTTTGAACAAATTAAAGCTTTCATATTACTGATAAATTGCTGATATCAATTTAAAATGGTAAAACAACTCTGAAGAATGTTTTGTTTGTATCCTACACAATTAGAGATAAATCTATATTATGACCTATAAGTTCCACTTTTAGTTATTTACATAAACAAAGTACATTTAAGAAAATATCTTTTTAGTGAATATTTATAATTAGATGAATTTATAATAGACTAAAACTGGAAATGATCCAGATCACCATCAACATGAGAATAGGGTAGCAAATTATAAAATATTTGTGTAATAAAATCCTACTATTCAGTACAAAGGAAAACTAGGTATTTAATGTGGATGAGTTAAACAACAAAGATAAGAGTCAAATACAGAATAATTTATAGTATATAGTTTTATTTATATGACATCCAGTTTCAGGTAAAGCTAAACTACTTTGAGAAATGCTTTAATAGGAAGAAGAAGGATTCTTTGAAGGTAATGAAGCTTTTTTATTTGTACTTATATGGGTCACATAATTGTAAAAATGTATCAAACTGAATATTTGAAATGTATGCATTATGTTAAGTGTATATTCTATCACAAAGAAACAGTTTAAACAAATTCCTAAAACACAACTACATCTGTAAGCTATGCATGTGCACATAAAATGTCATTTTGAGCTTCTTTTTTAAGACATCGGAAGAGGGCATCACCTGGGCAAAGGAGTTTTAAGAGGATGAGAATGCAAAGAGAAATTACAAATTTTATTAATAATGAAGAAAATTGAATTTTATTTGCGCCTAAAATCCTCATCCTTTGTGTGGCTATAAGAGAGAGAGTGATACTTTACTATTTGATGCATTCTTTTTCATATTGTTTTGTTTCAGGTGAGATATTTAGAGGTCTTGCTTGAGAACTGATGCATGGTTTTTGAAGTTCATTTTGAAAACTATGGTGTTCATTCCTGACTTTGGGGCATTTCACTTTCATTTAAGAGTTATAAAACTTGCCTCCTAAAAGTTTTCAACAGTAAAGAATTTGAAATAACTTATTTTAAAATGATTTATAATAAACCTTTGCAAGATAACGAGTGAAAATACTAAAAAAGTGAGATATTAGAAAATGTAAACCTATTAGTGCATGCCACTTTGGGGTGTCTTCTCTCAAGCACACCCTGTATTTTAAATTAACTTGAAAAACATGCTTTATACATTCTAAAAACCAGAAAAAAACTCAGCTCTACTTTTTATACTTTTAGGCATACTGATTTATTTTGATTAGATATTTTATTTTGGTTTACTTCCTGGTTCCTATGAGATATATTAAGAAAAAAATACATTTTCTCATAAATGCTCAGTAAAATTTTTCCACACTAATAGATGCCAGATGTTAAAAATATTTACTTTTAAAAATATTCAAGGTTTCCCAGAGGATTTTTTTTTTTTTATGGTGGTACTGGGGTTCCTGGAAACCCTTCTACCTCTGGGCTATACTTTCAGACATAGTTTTTATATTTTTTTAATTTGGTAACAAATAAATGACAAGATAGGATTCATTCTATGGATGCAAGTAATGCTATGTGCATATAAGAAATGGTTAATGCTAATCTCAATATCATGTATAGGGAAGGGGAGAGAATGGTGTAGGATCTGGGAAAAGCTCATCAGGTGCTGTGTGCATGCATGGCCCTATCATAACTAATTATGATGTATGATTACAATACACAAAATTATATTAAAAAGATAAAGAAGTATGGGCAACAACAGAAGTCTTGAAGAGTATAGATCATTTGAAAAGTACATATATTTCAAGATAGGTAAAAATGAAAAACCAAAGTGAAGAGTGGATTAAAATGACAAATGTTCAAGACAGGATCGTGATATGAAAGGGACTGTGTGTGAAGCACTGTTGTGTGAAGTCAAATTCATTCTTCATTACCTTTTCTTCAGAAAAAAATATTGTTCACTTCATTCTGTCAGAAATTGATACAGAAATTTTGAGCTCCCTAAAGAAGAGCGGCGATTTAAGCCCCCAAATAAAAACAACATGTAGCTAGAGTTCTAGGGCTATACCCAGCTTTACAATAATGGGTAAAGGAATATATCTAGCTAGAATTATCACTTTCTTTGTAAATACTTTTTGCCATCAGATAGAAAGTTATTAATGGAAAATCAGAAAAATTAATTTAGTAGGACAACAGAGGTGGACATCTAGATATTCTTTGAAGAAAAACAAATTTTTAGTAGAGTTTCTCTAGATAATAAAATGTTCATTTATTTGTAAAACAGAATTAATTAAATAATTAATTAAGGTGAAGGAGTACAGACTAGGAAAAAAGTATCTATGCCTCTTGTCTACAGGGCAACTGTAGACAAAAAAATAAAAATACTTGAAAACTTAAGTAAAAGCCAATTAATGACAACTTTAACAATTCAAATACCATGCAAAGAGCCGGGCGTGGTGGTGCATGCTTGTAATCCCTGCGCTTGGGAGGCTGAGACAGGAGGATCGCACAGGTTCAAAGCCAGCCTCAGCTACTGAGTGAGGCTCTCAGCAACTTAGTGAGACCCTGTTTCCAAATAAAGTATAAAATAGATCTGGGAGTATAGCCCGGAGGTAGAAAGCCTCTGGGTTCCACCCCCAGTACCACCAAAAAAAAAAAAAAAAAATACCATGCAAAGTTGAATGGCTGAGAGGATACTGATGCGCTTAAAAGAAATTGGGGACGTTAAAAAAATCCCACATTTTGTTTGTTTGTTTGTTTGTTTGTTTATTGGTGGTACTGGTGATGGGACCCTTCTACCTCCGGGCTACACTACCAGACACCTAATTTTTATACTTTTATTTGGGAACGTTCTCTTAAGCCAGCAAGGCTGGCTTCGAACCTACGAGATCCTCCTGTCCCCACCTCCCAAAAATTGGGATTACAAGTGTGTGCCACCACACCCAGTGATTTTTTGTTTTTTAAATGGAAGGAGGATATGTGTGATCCTGAGAAGACTGAGTGATGGTATACTAATAAAATCTTAGCTAAAGCCCTAAAATATTTTTACTAATCTATATCTGATCACCTTAGATGGCTTACTGTTAGAAAAGTTAAGGATGAGCCAGGCATAGTGGCATAATTTGCAATCTCAGCATTCAGGAGCCTGAGACAGGAGAATCGTGGTTTGCAGACAGCCTCAGCTACTTAGTGAGGCTCTTTGCAACTCAGTGAGACCCTGCTTCTAAATAAAGTATAAAAAATAGGGCTGGGGGTGTAGCTTGAAGGTAGAATGCCCCTGGGTTCCATCAAAAATAGAAAGAAAGAAAGAAAGAAAGAAAGAAAGAAAGAAAGAAAGAAAGAAAGAAAGAAAGAAAGAAGGAAAGAAAGAGAAAGAGAAAGTAAAGAAAGAAAAGTTAAGGATGTATTGAATTGGTTGACTAGATCAAGGAAGCTTATTGTAGAGGCAGTTCTTACATAATTACAATGGAGAGCATCAAAACTGGGTCATTATTCTTTGAGAAAAAATATTTCTAAACATTTTTTTCAGAGCTTCTGTTATTCTGAAACCAATTTGGAAGCTGCCACTGTGGAATCATGCAGAAGAAGCATCTTCATCTGGATAATTGTAACACTATGCCATTTGGCACCAGGTGTGTTATATGATTTGTATGAGTCTGCCTTGGTAAATCTTATAGTTTGGGTTGAAATGTCTCAGAAGAGCTCATGGATTGAAAGCATGTCCCCAGGGCAGTAAGGTTCTTAAGTGGAGTGTGGTTGGAGGAGACGAGTCTTGGGGGTGTGGTCTTGGGAATTATAGGTGCCCACCTATTCCTCCTGCTTTCCATCACCATTCTGTGAGAACCAGCCTCGGACCTCAGCCATACATGCTGCCCTTGCAGCCCAATGCACTGAAACCTCTGACACCCTAGGTCCTAATAAACCTTTCCTCTTCTAAATTGTTTTTGTCAAGTATTTTGATTATGATAGCAAAGTTAATTAAAACAGTAACCTCCCACTTTTGGTAAAATGATGACATATTAAGATTATTGGAATTAACAAGTCAGATGGCATCAAACTAAAAAGTTTCTGCTCATCAAAGGAAACCATCAAGAAACTAAAGAGGAAGCCTACAAAATGGGAAAAGATCTTTATCAGCCACCATTGTAATAGAGGGCTAATATAAAGAATATACAAAGAGCTCAAAAGACTCTACACTAACAAAACAAACAACCCAAACAAGAAATGGGCAACTCAAATTGAACAGATACTTCACAAAAGAAGAGATAGAAATGGCCAATAGATACGTGAAAAAATGTTCAACATCATTAGCCATCAGGGAGATGCAAATCAAAACTACACTGAGATTCTATCTAACCCTAGTCAGAGTGGCAAGCATAAAGAAGTCAGGTAACAACAAATGCTGGTGAACAAAGAGGAACTTTTTTGCACTGTTGGTGGGAGTGCAAACTAGTTAAGCTGCTTTGGAGATCAGCATGGAGATTCCTTAAAAAACTGGGAATAAATCCACCATATGATTCAGCTATACAACTCCTGGGTATCTTTCCAAAGGTGTTGAAATCAGAGAACTACAGTAACATATGCAAACCCATGTTCATAACAGCACAATTTATAATAGCCAAAATATGGAACCAACCTAGATCTCCATCAATAGATGAATGGATTGCAAAATTATGGGAAATACACACAATGGAATTCTACTCAACAATAAGGAAAAACTAAATCATGTCATTCGCAAGAAGATGGAAAGACCTGGAGAACATTATGTTAAGTGAGGTCAGCCAGCACTGAAAGAAGGAACATATGTTTTCTCTAATATTCCCAAACTAGGGAGTATTAGGGATACCAGAGGGACTCCAGATGATGGAGGAGAAACCTCAGCAAAGCTAGGATGGAAAGGTAGGGGAGGAAGAAGGCTGAGGTTGATTAATGGAGAAGCTACATTCGAATATGTATGTGTAAATGTAGCATGGTCAACCTGGACACTCATTGATAGAGAGGGGGTTGGAAAGAGGGGGAGGGCACCAAGTACTGTGTGATTGTTTGCCATTGTCATTATGATCTGCATTATGATGTGAAACTATAGTGTACCAATATTAAAAAAAATTAATACAGTTCAGTAAGGGGGAGAGCAATAGAACATTAAAGTATTTCTGAGGTGAAATAAGACCCAAGAATGCAAAGAAAAAGTCATTTCATGACTGTAGTTAGTTTCTTTGAGATAGTTGAGAATAGTTTATAAGACTTTAAAGGTCTGTTAATAAGGATACAGATTAATCCTGGAAATCACAGAAAATATAGCATTCAAGAACTAATTGATGGCCAGGCGTGGTGGTACATACCCATAATCCTAGTACCCATAAGACCGAGACAGTAGAATTGCAGATTTGACAGTCTCAGCAATTTAGTGAGACTTTCAGCAACCCAGAAGGATTCTATTTCAGAGCAAAAATTTTAAAAAAGAGCTGGGAGTATAGCTTAGAGGTAGAAAGTTACTGAGTTCAATCCTAGCACCAAAAGAAACAAATGAAAACAAAAAACTAACTGATAAAGTGAAGGTTAAAACTGGTAGACATTTTCTATAGTAATAATATTAGTTACTACATATTACTTACCAGCCAGTATACTGTATTGGATTTATATTATTACGTTTCTTTAACCAACTTTAAGTCATAACTACTGATTTTAATCATTTTCAAACACGAAGAATTGGGTTAGGGTGAGGGTTAGGTAACTGGATGAGAAGGTCATGCACATAGTATATTTTAGAGCTAGTTTCAAAACCCAGGCAGTCTGCTGACAGTGTCCTCAGTTAAATGTTGCTGAAATACAAGACAGCACCACTGAAGTGGCAGTTTGAGAATTAGAACAAATGAAATTAGAGGATAGAATACACACTACAGAAATGAGAAAGAGAACCCAAACACCATATAAAATAAAACTTAGGAAGTGAGAAAAATGAAAACATTGGCGGTTTTGATCAGAAAGAACATTTTACATCTCAGGTCTTTGGAAATGTTGAGCAGCATCTAAGCTCTGGTTGGTGACTGAGGAGAGACCAGTGCAAATCCACCAACTCACTTTAAACTTGTCAAATCTGCGGATACTAGGGGCATTTTCTTTGCTAAATGACACTCCCTGTAATGTCAAGTGGGTGGTCAAGGAAGTTTAAATACAGTTGTTTTACAATTGTATCTGAAAATGCATATAAAGCGGGCTTGGTGGTGGCTGTGGCATCCTTGTAATCCCAGCATTTCGGGGGCTGAGACAGGAGAATCACAGTTCACAGACAGCCTCAGCTACTTACTGAAGCCCTTTGCAACTTAGTGAGACCCTGTTTCAAAAAAATAATTAAAAAAATAGGGCTGGGGGAATAACTCAAAGGTAGAATAACCCTGGGTTCTATCCCCAGAACAACAACAAGAAGAAAAAAAAGAAAAAAAGAAAAAAGAAAAGAAAAGAAAAAAAGAAAGAAAGAAAAGAAAAGAATCTTAAAATGGGTTTATCAACTGGCTTCTAGAAATTATAGGATTTTGGAAATGTTCTCAGCAAAAATAAACTAAGTCAGTTACAAAAGAAAGATTCAGATTCATTAAAATGGAGGTTAAGAGTAAATCAGAGCCAGGCATGGTTCCTATACCTGTAATCCCAGTGCTTGGGAATCTGAGAGAGAAAGATCTCAGGTTTGCAGCCAGACTCAGCAACTTGGTGAGACCCCCCATTTCAAAATAAAAATAAAAAAGGTCTAGGGGTGTAGCTTGGAGGTAAAATGGCCCCGAGTTCAATTCCTAGTCCTAAAATAAATTAATTAATTAACACAAAAAATTAGAAAAGCATAGACGAGGCAGCCCCAGGCAAGGAGTAGTGGTACTCTGTGATACCTGCTTATAATTCCAGTGACTCAAGAGGCTGAGGCAGGAGGAGGATCATAAATTTGAGAGCAGCCTGAGAAACTTTGTGAAACCCTATCTCAAAATAAAAAGAGCTGAGTTTGTTGTTCAGTGTTAGTCTTCGCTTAACATGTGCAATGCCTGGGGTCCAATCCCCAATACTGCAGAGAAGAGGGAGCGGGACCACTGGAGGCTTTTGTCTCTGCTTTTCCTCTGAGTTGCTGTGACCTCTGTCAGGGCTCTTACCATCCTGTAGTATTTCCACTTCCTTATGTGTTAAATTGTGATACAAGCAAAACCTATTGCCAAGGTCATTGTATTAGAATAAAGAGATATGAGCAACTTTTTAGCACAATGCCTGATATACTGTCTTCAGTACCTAGTGGGATCAATATTATTATTGAAGATATTTTTAGCAAATATATTATGTCTAGCTCCTTGGTAAGTTAAGAGTATTGATGGGTCTTGTGAAGATCATTATTTTAAAAAGACATTTTATTCTGTCGTCCTGAATTCCCAACAGAAAGCAACATTTACTTCATATGTTTTTATTCTATTATGTTAGATTCTGCTATACTATCTACCTCTTTACCCTTTGCTTTTCTTAAGGACCGATTACCTTGTCAGGAACCATTGAGATGTCAATATGCCTGCATTAACCTTGTTTTGACTCCTTCAAATAAGGTAGATACTAGTACTAACTGCTCGGCAATTGAAATGACTTATTTTTTTTTAATGCAGTTGTTTGTTTAAAAAATGTACGACAAGTAAAGGAAATCAATTTGAAAAGCTGAGAGCAGAATGTTAAAATATTACCTTCACATTGAGGCAAATTTAACAAGAGAGTGCATTTATTTATTGTGCCTGGAATTCTCTCTATAATTGCATTGTATTTCCAGGCTGCTATTTGTGTATGAATAAGTCTCACCCTCACTCTGCAGTTCCACCTCTCTCCTATTAGACCTTGGATTTGAGTTATAATGGTAGATTAAGTTTTAACTGCAGACATAAAGCTGCCTCCCTATCTGAAAGTGTAGCTTTATGCACCCACAGTTTCACTATGCAGCTTTCAGTTTCCCTTTATGCTGCAATTTCCTTTTTTTCTAGAATTCTCCAGGTGCTTGAATGCAATTGTTTGTATGAGGTATATTTGGTCAGTGAGGCATGTAATACATTTATAAATTACATAGTCAAAGTTTTTCATAGAAGAATGCTAGGCTTTATTTATAGTATTTTAAAAATCATACTCTTTGTCATAAACTAGATTAGCATTTCACTCTAAAAGAAAAGAAATTGTCCTAAAACCAGATGAAAACTATGGATGTTTGTATTTTATTCTCTTTATAATTTCCCTTTGATGATAGAAGCTAACCTTAAGTGTGACTTGCTGAATTCTTTGTAGGTTGAGAAGAATGCATAAAATCACTTAGGGAAATTTCGTGGTGGGCAGGTGGAAAGTGTAATAATAATCCTTACAGTTTAAGTATTTAATCTAATTCTTACAACAGTCTAATAAGGTACTAGTTGTATACTCCATTTTATAGATGAGAAAAGGGGTGTTCAACAACTTCAAAGAACTTGATAAAAGATACTATGCCGACA
This sequence comes from Muscardinus avellanarius, assembly GCF_963383645.1. Lineage (NCBI taxonomy): Eukaryota > Metazoa > Chordata > Mammalia > Rodentia > Gliridae > Muscardinus > Muscardinus avellanarius. Next base: position 55,685,085 of record NC_137789.1, on the reverse strand, counting down.
AGTGGAGATCTAAACTGGTGCTCAGGTCCTAGATCTCTCACATTATAACCAGTAAGGACAACATTATATACCAGAATTTGTGATGATGATATTCAAAATATTTCAGAATACTACCATGATTAGTCATTTTTAATCTACTATATTAGAGTGGGTTTCTTATCTACATTAAGATCCCCAGAGAGGTCAATTAACCATATCCTTACAAGTAGGCAGAATTCTTATTTAATTTTCACATTTTTTAATCAGTTGAGAATCATCAAATATATGTACTTGACAGGTCAAGAAAACCTTTTTGGGAAATGTGGTATTAAGAAGGAAAGAAGGCAGATGAGAATTCACAAGACAGTGTTTTCTGTTATGCTCCACTATTTTAGTTACATTGTCTTTTTTAATCTGGAAATATTTTTTGCATATTTTACTTTAGCGTGAAGAAATGCCTTTCCTTGTCTGCTAAGCATGGCTGGGTCAGGGAGAAGTCCTTGAGACTACATTGATTTTATGTTAAGCCATCTCTGAGAAATTGACAGTAGGTTTGACAAAAGATTTTCTTTGTTTCAGAGTTCTAGAAAGTGTGTTACTTTATTCAGGGAAGTAAATGTTGTAGCTATGGTAAAACTTGTAATAAAGCACAGAATTATATTTTTGAAGTAAGCAATCCCAGCAATGGGAGTAGAAGGTCTACATTACAGGTCCTGCTGTTCCTCAGTGCACCTGTGAATGTGGAGGAGCGCCTCACCTCTATGAACCTCAGTGGACTCATGCATAAGATGAGGTAGTGAAATGGTTTGCACAGTAACTGTGGAATCTCATATTATGTAAAATAATGGGACCATATGGAACAAGGCATATTATTTTTAGAATTAAATATAGAATTTGAAATTATATTCAAATCAATGTAAAAGGATAGAGTTGTTAAATATTGTCAGCATGCCTTTACAATTGATTCTCCTACTTTCTGAGCACCAAAGCTATAAGCCATTTGATATGTAAGCATAAGTAAATATTATCAAAAGAAAAAGAAAGTCAAGTCTAAGGAACATTTAAATAGGAAATAAATGTTGTGTCACCAGTCAGAAGAATTTGGTGTGAAAATCACATTGAAATAGATCACACATGCATCGAAAGATTCTGTCCTATGTGACCTTTGTAAGAAATACCTTCAACATTTACTCCCTAACAAACAGAACTTCTGTAATTTTATATTTTATCTTCACGAGCATAGACAGTTCTTTGATAATGCAGGTTTTGAAAGAATCCATTTCATTCAATGGGCATATTAGTCAATAATTTGAATATAATGGAAATTTTATGTTTGCTTATTCATGATTTGTTCATCAAAAACACTAGGTGAACACAGATAACTGCATCCAGCTGAAATGAGCTGTGTAGAAATACACAAAAGACACCAATGCACAGCCCTCAAACATCTGCTACCTACCTCATATTTGTTTACAGTGTGTTATTCAGCTACATTGTGTTTTGTTGTTTAGCATTTGTGAGAGGTGATATATGCATACATTTATTTTACATCATTACAAATACATATATCTTTCAATATTCCAAATATATGTGATCTTTTTTGTTCCAAAACACCAATCGATGAGTGAAAAATAATTTTTTAGATAATGAGGGGATTGAAATAATAATTTTAGATGAAACCACAGAATATTTGATATCTCCAGCTACAGACATAAAGAAATCAATACTGTAGACCATCAGAAGCATAACACACACACACACAAACACACACATTCACACACTCATACACACACTAAACTGCTATAAAGTAATAAGAACACATAAAATAATAGAAACTTGGTCTAAGAATAAAGAAAAGAAGGAAAGACTACCATACACAAAAAGGTTGAAGAATAAATAGAAAAATTTCAGGAGCAATTATTTATATAATCAAAATAAAAACACTGTATATGACCAACCTATGTTTTACATGTGATTCATTTTGAAGCTAAAATTGACTGATTTAGTGGTTTTAAGCATTGCTATAAATTCTAAAGTCCTCAGCTATTGGACCAAGACACTAGTGCACATAAGTAATTTGAGGGTGAAATAATATATTAGCTATTAAAAATTATTCGAAGTAAAAGATAATTAAAACTAACTGTTGTTTAGCTAATTTTTTTATTTTGGTGGTACTGGGGTTCCTGGAAACCCTTCTACTTCTGGGCTACACTCTCAGACCTATATTATATTTTTATTTGGAAACAGGGTCTCTTAGGCCAGCGAGGCTGGCTTCAAACCAGTGCGATCCTCCTGTTTCCTCCTCCCAAGAGCAGAGATTACAGGCATGTGCAACCATGCCTGGCTGCTAAATGGTTTTGGATCTACAGGTAGAAATGAAGCTACTCTCATAAGATGAAAAGTACAAGATGATTTAAAAGAGAAAATACAAAATATCCCACTTCAATGTATAAAATCGTTAATATTAAAGCGACATACACTAGGGAATTTTTGTACCCAGGAATGAAACAATTGCAATTAAAAATAGAGAAAAATGCAATATTAAGAAAGATAAAATCTGGGCGTGGTAGCACATGCTTGTAATCCCAGCATTCGGGAGGCAGAGATTGGAGGATGGTGGTTTGCAGATAGTCTCAGCTACTTAGGGAGGCCCTTGGCAACTTAGTGAGACCCTGTTTCAAAACTAAAAAGACTAAAAAATAGGGCTGGAGGGGTATAGCGTGGAGGTACAATGTCCCTGGTTTCCATCCCTGGTACCACAAAGAAAGAAAGAAAAGAAAAGAAAAGAAAAGAAAGAAAAGAAAAGGAAGAAAGAAGGAAGGAAGGAAGGAAGGAAGGAAGGAAGGAAGGAAGGAAGGAAGGAAGGTCTATCTGTAGCACCAGACTAGGAGAAACTGCAAGCCCCAGAGTAGAGCTAGGAAGTGCTACAAGCAGGCTCTGTGGTCCTGGTTGGAATGATGAGTCCCAGGTGATGGATCCCAGGTAGTGAGTCTACTCTATAGGTGAGACATCAAAAAAACTTTTTGGTCTTTCTCCCTTTTATGATGAGGGCTGAATTTGTGTGAAGTCACTAAGCCTTTTGACAGTTGTCCCAAGGGTTTAACCTTGCACCAGAGGTCAAACCAATTTTTTTTTTTTTTTGGTGTCTTGGCCTCAGAGATTTTGATAAAAAGGTTGGTTTATTAAGAACACACAGGATGGTCGGGCGTGGTGACATAGGCTTTTAATCCCCAAACTTGGGAGGCAGATACTGGAAGATCATGCAGGTTCGAAGCCAGCCTTGCTGGCTTAAGAGACATTGTTTCCAAATTTTAAAAAAGTATAAAATAGGTCTGGGAGTAAAGCCCGTAGGTAGAAGGGTTTCCAGGAACCCCAGTTCCACCAAAAAAAAAAAAAAAAGAACACACAGGATAAAGAAACAAAGCAATATATCATATGGTAGCATAAGCAAAGCAATCAGCATATCAGGTTAGCAAAGAAAGCAATGATATTCCCATTCCAGGGAAGCAATCTAAGGAAGTTAAGGTGAGAGGATTAAGGGGAGACAGAGGAAGGTGGAAGGGGAGACTTACATCCTTATACGCTATAATTGTTCAATTTTGATGAAACAAATATCACTCAGAGATACATGCCTCAAAGAGTCTACATACCAAGGGAAGAAGATGGCTTAGGATGAAGAATGAGGACTACTTGTAATTATGATGTGTGGTGTGTGATACAATGTGGAGAAGACAATGAGCTACAACCATCCACATCGGATGTTACACCCTCATATCCATTTCCACATATTATTCCCACCAGCACTTCACAGAAACCCTCAAGCAGCCTGATATCCACACTAACTTTCTGGAGCAAGCATCCAAAATTTTTTTTAGATAACCTGATATATTAATCATATTATATCTTCCTTAACCATTTACCATATTGTAAAACTGTGCTGCCATTTAATTAGTTTGCAGTCTTTTTTAAAAAATGGGAACTTGAACTGGGCATGGTGGTACACACCTGTAATCCCAGTACTTGGGAGGCTGAGACAAAAGGATTGCAGTTACTGCCAGCCTCAACTTAGCGAGATCCTATTTCCAAAACAGAAAGAAAAAGAGCTGGGGGTGTAGCTTGAAGGTAGAATGCTTCTGGGTTCAATTCCTAGCCCATAGAACCACACACACACACACACACACACACACACACACACACACACACACACACAATTTGACCCTGAGAATATTTTTCACCATGATTCCAATTCCTTTGATTTTTATTATGCAGTTTTACAAAGCAAGACTAATTTAAGGTGTATTTGTCATATTGTAGCAGGACTGACATGTTCCACCAGAATGGTTTAGCTGCTTTTTTTTCATTTTTACTTCTCTACCTTCTTAATCTTCTTCCTTAATTATAATAGTAAAATGCTTATTCAGAAATATTTTAATAATCAAGAAGTAGGTAGAGTTTAAAAAAATTTTTAAATCTCTACCACCAAAACCATTCTACTTCTTAACTTTTTTCAAATCTTTGAATTGTTTTAAAAGAATAATTTTAAACATTGTTTAAAAATAAAAGTGTATTGATTGTTAAATGCCTATATCTCTTTCCTCAACTGTTTTGAGGGTTGTATGTAGCAATTTGTACCAACAGAATATGTACAACAAAGCTTGACATACAGTAAGTATTCAATTTCATTCCAATCATATTCTCTTGTGAGCATCTAAAAGGTTAAATAAATATATGTTTGTTTTCTGTATTCAATCATAATTAACAGTATTTGAGTCATACAGGCTCTTGAGTAATAAAAGAGCATAGAAGGATTGATAATGTTAAAGGAATGTAAGAAAGGCTTACACTTCTTGGGTTCACCAGGAAGGAAACCATGGTGGACTGATCAACACCTATGGAAGGGAAACTGGATCTGGCAAAGGCAGCAGATGTGTTCTATGCTGGCCTAGGGGCATCTTGCCCTCAGCTAAATTCATGATGTTGCTCTGGAGCTAAACAGCTGATAGAATCATCCTTCATTGAGCTAAAATGACGAGGCAGTGGTATAACCTCCCCCAGCAGTCATTTGTTGTGAAATACCTTCCAGTAGGGAAGGAGGACAGGTGAGGAAGCTCTCGGCATCTGAAACCATCACAAAAATTTCTGCCAGCAGAAACTTGTCTGTCAGCGGTGTCCATCACAGCTGAAACATCACCACACTCATCACAACTTTCCATTCTGATATACTAATGCTGCACTAAGTAGGAAAAGGCTCCATATAAGGTTGGGTCCCTGGTTATAAAAATTAAGTAAATTTTATCATAATTTACATGGGGGGAAAGAAGTAAAGTGAACAGTAATGATAAAATATTGATTGTGCCAGACCAAGCAGACAACAGGTCATTTCTGCAAGGGAAGCAGGAGTTAAGATCACCTGAGAATGTATGATGTCAATTTTCACGCTGCTGTTCTCAGGCATGAGCTAAATATGGTAAAAGTTATGTCTATATTGAGTCAGCATTTGAGTATCTGAGAAACAATGCTATGACTGTGTGGAACTCTACCTTCCTCCAAGAATACAAGCTAAATAATAACTTTTTATAGCACGTCTTATAGGTAAATAATATGAGGTATTTTGCATATGTGACATTTTAATTACATAAGAAGTGGCTTATCTGGATTTTTTCAACTGGGTAGTTGAAAATATGAAATACAAAATGTAGAATTTCTTTACAATATAGAGTACTTTGATAAAAATTTTAAATGTTCATGAATTAGTAAATTTAGGTTTATAGAATAAGATTTAATCTTAGAAAAGTAATATTTCCACATTTAGGGCACTGAGCTGTCATCTGCCTTACAGTCTATGGTCTTTACCAACATCTTGACCCAGAGCTCAATGATCAAAGGGTTACCTACTGAGTTTCTGTTTCCAATTCCCAAATAACAATTCTCTGTCCATTACATCTGAACCAAGTACAATCTAGACCTGAATTTGTGAATAATCTCACTGTATGTGAAACTTGCTGCTTTTGATTAGATGTTACTGTGAAAAGGTTATCTTATCAAACTAATAAATGAACTGCTGAACAAGCTGACAGACTAGGGCTGGAAATGGCTTTTGCCCCATGGCTCAATTACAATCCAACCAATAGGATGGCAGGGAGGAAAGCTAAGGGTGATTAATTGATTGCCATGTCACAGCCAGCAAGTTAACTCTCACTGCCCTAAATGCAAGTTGACACTATAAATGAGAATAGGGAAGAAACAAAACTGTTAGATGAGAGCTATCAGACTACAACAGAGAACAATTGGGAAACAAGTAGGGGCTCAATTAAAGAGCATGGGGACATGCTTCTAAAGGAATACTTCTTCACCACCATTTGATCCCGTAGCAATCCTCATCTCACCTCCTCCTTTGCTCTGTGCTCCTAACACATGAAGAAACAAATTGTCCAAAGGATACTACCTGAAAAGCATGCTACCTGAAAAGCACACACAGAAAAGTTTGAGTTTTATCATTCATTTCTATGGGGCTTAAAATAATCTGGTGAACAAAATAGTAAGTTCTCAGATCTAAAGAGATGAACATTTGCCCATTTTCCCTAAAGTGAAGAAAGTATGGAAGAAGCAGGGAAGCCTTTTTTTTTTCTTTTCTACAAAATAAATCCTCTTCAGACAATCCTTTTTCTCTACTTAAAATGAAATTTGCCTTCCAAACAATAGCTGTATCAATGTGACCTGCCTGCCGAGTAATCTAGTGTCAATATAAGGAGACACTGGGAAAAGAAATCAAAAGAATAAAAGGAGGAGAAATGAGAAGGGACAGAAAAGGCATCACAGCAAGGTTGGAATGCTGTGAAAAGCAGAAGAGAGAAGGGATGTGTTAAAAGCCACTTATAATAGCAAGATTTTTTTTTTTTTTTACAACCTGAACAGAATGGTGAGAAAGCTGCCAAAGAAACTGCAAAAGAGGGTGACGATGACAAAAAGGGAAATGGAAAGATTTAAAGCCTCTTCAAAACACAAAGAAAAGTAGGAAATCCAGAGAACAAAAATCCTAGCTCACTGTATACGAATTACATGGAAAGGAGGTCGGTGCATTCTTCCTATGTCCTACATCAGCTCGAGTTTTGACAAGGGATGCAGAATAATAAAAGGGAAATAAACTATCCACATTGTGATTAATATATACAGATCTAAATTCCTCGGAGCACGAGGCTCTCTCTGAACATTTATCAGGTGCCAGATTTGTTGGAAATGAAAGAGAATCAAACCACTTCTTTAATCCATAGCCAGTGAAAAATTCAAGAGAACCCTGGGGTGGGGGGAAATAAAACCAAGAAGAAAGAAATCTAGTTTGACTATATCTCACTTTGTGTATAGGTTTGCAGTGGGAAATAAACCTTGACCATCATTAATACTGCAATTACTTTAAATGGTATTTTGATCTAAACTTGGTTACATGCTTTTAAACAATATAATTTAAGCCAGGCATGGGATTTTTATTAGCTTTAGTAATAAAAAGTAACTGGAAAACTAAGGAGCTGACTGCGATTTGTTTGTTATATAAGAGCTATGGATTATCATCTGTGTCTAGTAAGAGCATTTTCTCCTGTCTGCCATTCAGTTAAGACATGAACATGCTTCAGACAAAAGACATTTTCAAATAAATCTGTCATTTTGTAGAAGTGTGGTTATTATCTCAACAACATGTGACTGTTAAAATAATACACAGTGACTAAAATTGTCCATAATATTATATAATGGGAATAAATGCACCTAAATACTAATATTTCAGACATTTGATATAAGTTTATAAATAAGTATTGCCTATTATTTAAGTATAATTTGCCCAGGTTATATAGGTTATTATAGAAGTAGATGATAAATTTTGTGTTAGACAAAAATATTAAATATTCTATTACACAAATAGGAACAATGGCCTCAGTAGAATTTACTTATAATATTGCTTCTTAATATCCTATATTTTTTGCAGTACTGGGGATGGAATCCAAGGGCATTTTACCTCTGAGCTATACCCCCCGCCCTATTTTTTATTCTTTATTTTGAAACAGGATCTCACTGAGTTGCAGAGGGCCTTACTCAGAGGCTGAGGCTGTCCTCAAACCATGATCCTGTCTCAGCCTCCCAAATACTGGGATTACAGACATGGGCCACCACACCTAGCTAATATCCTATTTTATTTTTTATTTTGAAACAGTGCATAAATTGCTGAGGGCCTTGCTAAATTGCTGAGACTAGCTTCAAACCTGTAATCCTCCTGCTGTCTGCAGACAATATTGAGACATTCTGCCATTGAAGAAAAGTTTTATATCAAACAAAGAAAAGCTATTGGGAGAGTTTTCTTCTATTATTTTATAGATACTTATTTTTCACCTTATCCTAATGAATTGTTACTTTAACAATGGGAAGTGATCAACACTTCCCATTAATAGTACAAGGTATAAGGTAGTATTACATCAGCTGTGTATCTATTCTCTAGGCTTTATCTCATGTGAATTGTTGGGTTTTCTATTGGCTGTTTCAATTACAAGAATTTTGTACTGAAATCATCCATTTAGCTGGGCATGGTGGTGCATGCTTGTAATCCCTGCACTTGGGAGGCTGAGACAAGAGGATCGTGCAAGTTCGAAGCCAGCCACAGCTGGGTTAAGAGACCCTGATTCCAAATAAAATATAAATTAGGTGTGGGAGTGTACCCCGGAGGTTCCATCCCCAGTAAAACCAAAAAAAGAAATCATCCATTTAATTTCTGAATTGCCTTTGTTTCTTAAAGCAGAGTCATGACAAGAATTTATTTTTCCTGGTTTTAGTACTTAATAATGTCTCAATAGTCTGCTTGTAGAATGTAATAAAAATATGTTTCTGTATTAAGTATTATATAATATATAATGTTATGTAATACAGACAATATTAAATATTATGTGTATTATGGGTATGTTACACAAACATGCTACTCTGAATGTAAAATTATTAAGCAATATTTATTGGTAGTGTAGAAGTAGATATGCTCGCGAGAGGCTTATATCTATCATTATCGACGCCACTTGTCCATCCAATCAAATTACATTTCCTAAAGAAACTTCTATTTAATAACTTTTTAGCTGAAGCATTGGTTCTTCATTACAACTTGTAATTCTATAAATGATTATACTAGGTAAAGGTATTATAGTAAGTATATTAGCTTATCACTGTGCCACTGCCTTGATAAACATTATTCAGAGTATTGAGGATAGTACAAGTGTAATTCCAAATTGTATTATGCAACATGATGCAAGATTTTAAATTCTTTGTGATTGTGCAAGTGTGTGTGTATGACTTATGTAATATATATGAATGTTAGAAACAGTAGCTTTGTATCATTGTATTTATGTATTTATTACTTATTTCATATCAGTGTTGATGAGCATCATACTTTCTATTTCTTTTCATTGTCAATTTGCCAACATTCAGACTCATTTGGAGGTTATAACATATTTTAATTTGCTTTCCCAATCACCTCTCTCTCTCTCTCCCTCTCCCTCTCTCTCTCTCTCTCTCTCTCTCTCTCTCTCTCTCTCTCTCTCTCTCTCTCTCTCTCTCCCTCCCTCCCCTCCTTCCCCCCTTCTCTTTCTCTCATTCTTCAAATAATTAGATTTATGTTTGGACAAACAATGCTGATTTATCACGCTACAGTCTATAACTGAATCAAGGCTAAGGAACATTGCTAGAGATACAAAAAAAGTTTGATTCAAGCTAATTAGCTACAGTAATGTGAAAATTTATTACCCTTTTGTAGTTATCACACTTGCACTAAACAAATGCAGATGTGTTTCTGAGAAAAAAATCACTGTATGACGTGAAATCCAGGTTATATTATGCCTTTTTTAGTTTTTATTTTTGGTGATGCTGGAGCTTGAACCCAGGGGAATTCTAACTCTGAGATGCCTCCTTTTCCCCCCAGCTCTATTTTAATTATTATTTAAAAATAAGATCTAGCTAAATTTCCAAGCTCTTCTTGAACCTGTGATACTTCTGACTCATCATCCCAAGTACTGGGATTATAGATGTGTGCCACCAAGCCCCACTGTGTTATACCTTCTTGATTGTTGTATTCTTTGGCTATTTTTTTTAAAGTTTTGATCAACCAAAGTTTTCAAAACAGAGACAATAAATTATCAAGAATCAACCAGTTGTTGAAGTCATTATTATATAGGAAGCAAATTTATGCAGTTTCAACTACACTCCTAGGTACAAATAGCTTTGCTTGCCTTTCACTTCTATTTATATTTGAATCTGATATTATGTGCATAATGATAGTTATATTCTATAAAAAATAATATTGCAACTATAGAAATCTGGGAAAATATGCTCCCTACAACCCTTTGTCTCTTAATTGAATTACTGCTTATTAGTAGTCTACTATTCTAATGGATTATTGGTAAAGCAAAGATAAATCATAGGCTACTGTAACAATTAAAAATAAGCAGAATTTTATGACTTTTCTGTAATAAATGTAACTACTAAATCTAATATCTGAGTGCTTAAGAGTAGAGGCTTTATATTATATATTACTAAAAGAAAACAGAAATAGATCTTGTCTTCAACAGAAAGTAAATTTATTGGCATCTAATAAAATGTTCCAAGATACGGTGAGCTCCAGTTATCATGCTAGTCAATACGCTAACTTTATATTCTATCCCAATCCTGCCATATAAAGTGTTAGCTTCTCTGCAGAGCATGGTGGCACACACCTGTAATCTCAGTACTGGGGGAAGTTGAACAGGAGAATAGCAGGTTTGAAACCCACTTCAGCAACTAGAGTGAGAATCTCAGCAACTTAGTGAGATCCTGTTAAAAAACTGAAATCAACGCAGGGCGTGGTGGCGCATGCTTGTAATCCCCGTCCGTGGGAGGCAGACAGGAGGATCGCGCAGGTTTGAAGCCAGCCTCGCTGGTTTAAGAGACCCTGTTTCCAAATAAAAATATGAAAATAGGTCTGGGAGTGTAGCCCAGAGGTAGAAGGGCTTCCAGGAACCCCAGTACCACCAAAAAAAAAAAAAAAAAAAAAAAAAAAAAAAAAAAAAACTAAAATCAAAAGGGAGCCGGGCGTGGTGGCGCAGGCTTGTAATCCCTGCGCTTGGGAGGCGGAGACAGGATGATCGTGCAGTTTCGAAGCCAGCCGCGCGCTGGTTTAGGAGACCCTGTTTCCAAATAAAAATATAAAATAGGCCTGGGAGTGTAGCCCGAAGGTAGATGGGCTTCCAGGAACCCCAGTACCCCCCCCCAAAAAAAAAAAATCAAAAGGGATGGATTGTAGCTTAGAAGTATAATGCCCCTACTATCAATTCTCAGTATCACAAGAACAAAAACCACCAACAACAAATAAACATCTGTTACCTTCCTTTAGCCTTTCTCCTTTTCAGAATAGTGATTACATCCCAGGGGCACTTATGTTCTTTTTCATTCAGAGGAGAGTAGCTTTCTAAAAGCTCTTTCATAAGAGAAAATCTTCAAGTAGGATCTAAAAAAGTATTCCCTATAATTCATTTACCTTATATTAATACATTTTCTTTCTTACTCACAGAAAACAGAGCATTTGAGGTAATTCATAGAACAGGGTGGTAAAGGACAAGGACATATGTGGATATGATGAGGGGAAAGGTCTTGTTAAAGTAGCCAGGAAGCCAGCCACACAGAGAGAGAAAAACAGGGAGAGTATGTGTTTTTCTGTTTTTTCCTTTCTCTGGAATTTGGAAAGCTAATGATACCTCTGGGTAAATTTTCTGATTAGGAGTGTTGGCCCCCCCAACCTCCTGTGGTATTGAGAATTGAATCAGGGGCATTCTACCTGAGTTACCACCCGCCCCCAGGCCTATTTCATTTTTATTTTGAAACAGGGTCTCACTAAATTGCTAAGGGCCTTATTAAGTTGTGAAGGTTAGCCTTGAACCTGTAGTCTTATTGTCCCAGCCTCCCAAGTACTGGGATTACAGGCGTAGGCCACCACATCCCGCTTAGGAGCTCTTTTATAGTAACTCTTTTATCCCACTGCTGTTTAGATCATCTACCTATGAAAACAATAGTACCTGAAGTATATCAAATGCAACAGTAGCCTTAAGTAAATTAAGCATATGGGCCATATCTTATGTCTTGTTTATTGCGAGGCCTTGATAATTTTACAGAGTTACCAGCATTAAATTTATAGAGAATCTCAGAAGGAGGCAGTTAAGATGAATAGACTTCCAGAACATACCCGATGCAGTCTCCCACGGTTCACTCCTCTGCTCATGGATTAAAGCTGCGTAGAGGAACATCACCTCATCTGGAGGCCTCCCCATATGCCAACAACTTCCTCTTGTCAATAAAGTTAAAACACGTTGGTGGACTCTTGCTTTCTCTTTTCCTCTAATCTCTTAGGATCTAATTTTTAGTTCTAACAAAGATATAAGGAATTATGAAGAACATACATTTGAGAAACCTTAAAAATTAAGTTTTAGTCTGTAGCTCCTTAGTTTTAGATAAAAGTGTTCTACAATTACAGAAAATTTAAGTATCCCAGTTAGAATTTCAAAATTCAAACTAAGAACAATAACTCAAGATTTTAGACAAAGTGACAGGCCTTAGCAGGATGTGTTAAACAGCTGTATCTGGCTTCATGTACTATAGTGAAGAGCACTGTGGGAAAAAAAGGATTGGCTATTATGCAACACAAAGTTTTCAGTCTCTTCAAAACGTCGTAACTGGAAAATGTGGACACCAGCTTTATTGTTTCTATAGTGGTAACTCAAACAACTTTATACAGAAGTTATTTCAGGGACTCTTACTGGCAATTGAGTAATGTTTAGAAGTTCATAGCAAGCCCACTGCTTTCATATAGAATGTAAGCTTATTTGATAATGATTGATTCAATATAAATATTTCACCAAATCTCCATGATCTCTTCCTATTCAATAATGATTGTAAATAACCAAACAATTCTAGGAGCAGACAGGAAATCTTAATCAGTGACCAATGAATAAAGAAGAGCAGTGCATAGTGTAAGGGTACCTTCTCCCTGAGCTGGTGTGGAGTTTGAGTTTTTACTGGAACTGGATTTTGGGAAGAGTTGTGGTATGCATTCTCTCATGGAAGATTTTCACAGGGGGTGGAAGAGATTTCCAATAATTAGAGTACCTCCTCTTTTCTTCCCTCTCTTGGGTATGGTGAGATCAGTCATGGCTCCAGTGGGTGTGTTTTTTATTATAATGAGAAGATAATGAGGTATTCTATAATCTCAGTGTGGCAACCAGACCAGAGAGAGCCAATCTGGAAACCGCCTGAGAAGTTGGAATTATGTGACCATCAGCATCTAGGCTTTAACTGACAGGACAATACACGATCTGTAATTTCAAGGTTCAGACTGGTGACAAGATTTGGTCTAAACCCCACCTAATGCGTGCCTATAGAACCCCTGTCATTACACATTGGTTAAAAATTGACATGGGTTGTAGTTTGTAGGGATTACCTATCATTCAGCTGAAGGGATTTAGAGATAGTAAGTACAGGTGGAAAAATAAAAGTTATAAAAATAAAAGGAATTTAGCCAAAATAAAAGAAACCTAAAGGTAGCAGAAATATATCTACAAACTTAGAAAATGTATATCCTGATCTTTAAATTTATATAAAATGAAAAATAAAGTTTCTACATTTATGTGTTCTGTGCTTTTTTTTCAAAAACAGAAGTGGCTGTTGTTCTTGGGCCAATGGTTATTTAATAAATCTATAACCTGGACATAACGGCTAGTGAACTGGAAGTTTGGTAATTCTGACAGTCCTGGGACTGGTATTATGGATCTATGCAAATCACAATGACAGATCAACCTGGTTGTGAATGAAGAATAGGAAGTATTCTACTGTATGTTCATTGTGTAAATACTGACATTAAGATAATAGATAATTTACTAAAAATATTGAGTAATTATTAGTTACCTCTTCAACTTTTTGTTTTATTTTTGTTATAGATTATATTTTTAAAAGAGTTTTGAATGAGTTTTCAAGGATGATCAACATGGTATTTTAGTATATGCTTAAAGAATGTACTAAAGTGGTATGTTTTTAAAGGGATATACTAAGTGAGGTATATTCTTAAAGAATATGCATAAATTATATGCAATTGTCTGTCAGTTTTCTATTATTATAACAAAATACCTGAGATGATTAACTTATAAAGACAGAAGGTTTATTTTAGTTCATAGTCTCAGATGTGCCAGTTTATGATCTAGTGGGCCTGTTAAAAGGCAGTACATCATAGAGGAAGCACATATTGCAGCAAACTGTTTATCTCAAGGCTAGGAATCTAAAGAGAAAAGAAGGAAGCTGGAGAAGACACATAATACCATCTAAAA